>NW_009724715.1:0-31059 GCF_000703405.1 Apaloderma vittatum | reverse complement strand
ATATTGCTCACTTATCAGCTGAGTAAGTCGGGGTTCATGAAGTCTGTTAATCCCATAAAGTAGAGCCTTACATGCCAAGAGCTAGATAGTGGGTCCAAGCTGTTTCAAATGAGAAAAGACTGAAGTTCAACACTGGAAGACGCCACAATTTCCTTTCTCTTAATGTCATCGGGTCAAGTGGGACAGAATGTCTTTTCAGAAGCAAACAGAAATTGCTTTGGTTACAAACAAAAACTACTTAGTAAAACAACAACACACAGGCAATTATATTAGCTGATCCCTTCTGGCCTTAAATTTCTAGCATAAAATTACCTCAGTTTGTGTTTTTTTAGTTTTTACATTGATCTCAAGCTAAAATAGAGGTTAGAAACACGGCGAGTAGTTTTCTTTGCATCTAAGAAAGTGCAGACCTAGAGCATCTTCAAAAATACATTTGCAGATAGCAAAGCAGCCTAATTTAAGATCACCACCACAGAGGGGCACTTTAAAGTATCCTTAAAATGACGGGCCCATTCGGAGGGAAGGGAAATGACTGGGTATCACCAGGAGCCCACGCATCCTCAGATCTGTGTTTGAAAATGGGTTCCAGCTTCTGGCGGCTCCCTGGGGAAGCTTTGCCTTTAGGGTTCAGGCCGACCATGACTAAAAGACACACCATTAAAACTTTAGAATTTAATTCTCCCTACCCTAAACTGAGCTCAAAGTCACTATAAACCCCTTCTCTACTGTCATCACGCAACGGCCTTTGCAATCAAAGTTCCACAGATTGACACCAGGGGAAAAAAAGCCCAGAAGAGACACATCCACTCCATCATCAGCCCCATCACACTTTTCCACCAACCGGGAGAGGATGTTCACAGCACCCATCTTCCTCGCCAAGGCCTGAATAACACAAGTTTCTAGTAAATTTGCCTCCTTTGTGCCTGCAAATGCTGTCAGGTGTTACGAGCAGCCTTCATGAAACAAGGGTGTCTTCACTACTCCCAGCTGACCCCCAACACGGGTGGGATCTACCTGCACACTGTCCCTTTCCGAAACATCACACGCAGATTCCTTTCCCACTTAAGGGCTCCTGTGGATTGCCGGGAATCCGAGACTATATTACCCACATCTGAGCCTGGTCCAGGATCCTTCTGTCCTTCACAGGAGCAGATGAAGTGGTCAGAGAACAGGGGTCACTGAATCCCCTTGCTCAGGCAGAGGGAGCGCCCAGCTTCTTAGCAAGGATTCCAGAGCAAATCTCTACTGAGTAGCTGCTACTCTCACAGCAGCTGCCAGCCTCCCACGCATTAATCCCTCCATCGGACCAGCACTCTCTTAATAAGCCAACACAGGTTCCCAGTGAAATCCATGGCAGCAACCTACAAGCAAGCAGTAACACGCTCCTCAGGACCTTTGGGACACCTGTGCAGAGCACCCAGGATGCTCTCTAGCTCCTGGAAATCTTTATATAAAGTGACAGAGAGTTTGGAAAGCTCCCGATTGTGCTTGGTCTCAAAAAGAGAGTTATAAGACCACAATTATTCCCATGTCATATTTTATGTGCCCCGTTCATATGGACAGGAGCAGCTGCCCGGAGCAACACCGTCAGGTGGACAACGGGGACAATCAAGACAACCGGCAGGTCCACGTGGCTGCGTTTTTGCTGCGGTGCGTTATCGGCAGCGCTCGGCTGCTCCGCGGTGACCACGCTGTCATGGAGCACAGCCCGTCAAGCGTGACTCAGGAATAGCGGGACCGACTGCACTTTCAGCTGCTGCAAGAAGCAGGAAAAATGATTCACGTCCTTTTCGCCAACGCTGAACCAGTGTTGGTCCAAGGCTCGAAAACTTCAGTGACAAAGGGAGTCTTCAAGATGCAATGCAAAACCCCAAGATCTTGATACTCTGTGATTTTAGGAGTCTGCTCTCACTGCTGTTTCTTCCCTGCATCCTTTAAAAAAAATAAAAATCAAAAACCATACGCACACACTAAAAAAAACCCCCAAACACACCACCAAAAAAAGCCCCAGAAAACACCACACACAGTTCATACCTTTCAGCTTTTTGCTAGAAGGTCTATCGGCTGCATTTGCAGGCAGGGCAAGTAGCAATGCTTATCTGCTTGCCTTAACACCTTGGAATGTATTTATTTAAAAACCAAAAGATGCGATGAAAATATTATTACATCAATGCACCAGTTGTTATAACAACACCCAATAACATTTTGCTCTTGTATGGTTCTAGTAAGGCTTCACAAAGAAGGGAGTATTATCTCGTGGTTTTTTGAGGCAGGAAGAAGAGGTAAAAAGAGAATTTGCCTGCATCTTTTCTGGGTTTATACACACCAATTTACAGCTGTTATAACCAATCCACTTATAGCACAGATACAAGGGGGGAAATGCTGCAAAGTAGCTGATGAAAAAGCTTTCCTATTGCCAGAGGAGAAAGGGGACTACAATGAAGAACTCTCCTTTAGACTACTGGGGAGAAGAGATCTATACGGTCAGAGCATTTCCTCATCTCTCGAAACTGTCAAGTCCTCCCTATAATAAAGGCTCTTGCTGCCAGCTGCAGGAGTGATTGCTACTGAATGTAGCCAAGGGCGTCTCGTGCTTTAATTTGTGTTATATATGAGATTCAGGTAAGTATATTCAAAGCAAGCGAAGGCGTCTCCACTTCCTAGGACAGAGTCTGCTGCCGGACACTCTTCCCTCCATCCTCTATTGGATTTAAACTCCAGAACTACACTAATGAAGAACTGGCCACAGCTATGGTTTTTATTGCCTAACTGGCCAATTCAGCTGAGAAAAACCTCCTCAAAATTTATGTTCAGAAGTTTCCTATTACTAGAATATTATGAGGTTCAGATACCAAGTGAAATACAAATGTTTTGCATAAACAGGCAGTGTTGATGTACCTAGGGGGAATGACAGATGCGTACGCTCTATCTTCTTGCTTTATTTGTTCACCCAAACAGGTTTTCTAAGCCCCATCCAACGCTGAACACTTCAGGAGACGAGCTCTCCTTGGCCAGCCTAGCAGTGACAGCTCTGACTCAGCCACACACATGTATGTTAAATTAACAGATATAAATGACACGGGCCAGACGGGAAATGAAACATGCAAATGAGCATAAAGAAAATCACGCATGAGCCTCCAGCTAAGTGTGTTGCCTTCACCTTTCCTCCCTTTCCTGTTGACGAGAAACTAAAACAAGACTGTTGCTCACAATACACCCCCTCAAAAAGTAGAAGAATCTTACAATGTAATGGGGAGGATTCAGCTCTCTGTCCCAAGTTAGAAGATTCTGGCACCTGGGCCTTTCCGTTGCTGAAAGGCATCAGCGTTCAGCCCTGCTCCAGTTCCTGTTTGAATCCCAGTAACATCATGGGCAGAGAAATGGGGTCTGTTGGAAAAGAGTGGGGGAGCCTACCTGGTGCCACTGGTTTGTTTTCCGCCGCGCTTGTAACCATGGCATCTGAGCCGCAAGAAATAACACACACGCACCTTCAAAAGCGGAAGGGCTTCCACTTCCCCTGCCCTTCCCCTGCAACAAAAGAATATAGCTTTTTTAACGTGCTGCTTTGCACCTACTAGTTTCAGGCTTTAGAGAACTTTTAATATTAAGAAACTGTTTAGACAAAGTTATTTTATACATTGCTCTGAGTAAAGCCAGAGACAGATTCATGCGGCCCAATTACTCATTAATTACAAAATCTGAAGTGTCTAGACACATAATTTTGATTTGACTCAGTTTCTAAACATTACTTTAGAGTTCATCTCTGTACCAAGACTCTGACAATTTGGGAATGTAGCTTAGCAGAGGAGCCAGGCAAACAGCCCTTCACGGGGCTGGCTTCTGCAGCTGCAGCTTCTTTTGCCAAAAGCTCCAAACACCACTTTTCTCTCTTCTCCTCAATTTTTTTTTCTTTTTGTCCAGAACCAGGGCAATTCCAGCCTTCTCTGTTTTGACAGCTTTCTCATTTGCTATGGTTGCAGCTTATGGAGGCGCACAGATTTAACCCCGCGCCTTCCTTTTGTGTCTGTATTTTAACAGCTCCCTGTGTCCATTCAATTATATTATTCCTAAAGGTCCTAACACCCACATGACTCTAGAGACATTCATCTTCATCTCTTTCCCAAATTCTCTCTCTGACAAGGAACCACGATACGTCACCCAGAGAAAGATAAAACTGTTTTGCTCTCACTACAACTATTTTTAAAAAGGTAGCGTTAAGCGATTTCAAAGAAGAGGCAATGCCCTTTGGAACTGTGTTATTATCCTCTTCCTCCAATTCTTTCACAAAAGTCACAAACCAGAGTGCAACAACCCAAATGTTTCCAGAGCAGCAAACTGTCACCTTCTATATATAGCCCAGGTGCCACAGTTCAACCCCAGTCTTATCTAACTGGCTTAGAGGTATGGAGCACACAGCGCTTGGAAGGCTGTGGATACATTTAATTACAGCAATTTACTCACAGTAAATTTTGGCAATCGGCTTCAAGTCACTTGATAAAGTTCGGGGGAGGATGTTATAATATCCATGCTCTCACAGAACAAATATCACCGATTTCTCTCTCTCACGCCCTCCTCTCCATCGAAAAATAAATCTTAGGTCTGAAACTTTCAAAAACCGTCTTGATTATTCAAGCATTTCTAAAGTTAGACTGGACAAATCAGCCGGGTGATAAATACCACATCCCTTTATAGACCCTTCTAACCACACAGTTGATCGCAGAGCTGCATTTCCTGCAGCTAATTTACTGCCAGCTCGTTCAGACACACAGAGGATTTACATTACGCTGGCCAAGACAGCACGACCTTTCTCCGTGTTACTTCAGTTCGTCCCCTTGGAAGGCAGAAGGGGCAGCGCTGCTGCTCAACAACTTCCTGAGCATTTGGACTCTTTGATCCTGCCAAATACACTCCAAAAGACTCTACCTGTAAAGCCACTGTTGTCAGCGTAATGAGTAAAAGTTAACACCATAAACTTCACAGGGCTATAAGCACTAAAGTAGGTGCCAAAGGCAGTCATATATCACTTCATCAAACTAATTCAGTCAGTAAGTGAAACCTGTAAAAACATTTACAGCCTGGTGCAATCATTCTGCTGTGAAATCACTTCAAGACTATAAACAATTCACTCAGATTAGGATACAGACACCTTTATTTTGCTAATCTGATAGCTAATAGATTAAGAAAAAAACCCAAACCAACAAACAAGCAAAACTCAAACAGATTTTTCTTAAAAATCCAAACCACAAATCCTTGAAAATTCTATTCATTAAGATTTAAGCATCACCTCCTAATACAGGGAAGGGATCTTAGATGGACTGCTTGGACTAATAAAACAATGCTGTGCATACGTGCTTTCATAATCAGGTCTTTATAGCCAATCTCATTTAAATTCACTGCTGTGCCTTTCTTTTGTGTCTGTATTTTAACAACTCCTTGTCTCCATTCAATTAAACTATTCCTAAAGGTCCAAATACCCACATGACTCTAGAATTAATCCTCATCTCCCTCTCTCAAATTCTCTCTGTGACAAGGAACTGCTACATCTCGCTCAGACAAAGATAAAATTGTGTTTTGCTCTTGATACAGTTATTTTTAAAAAGGTAACACTGCCTGACTACATCCAAAGCTTTAGGAGCCTCCATGCAAAGTAGTTTGAAAATCATCTTTTTGTATATGCGTAACTAAAGACAATGGAAGAATTTCCTAGTTCTTTACAAAATGTGGGAATCCTTCATGGTTGCCACGTGATTTTGGCAGTTCCAAACGTCAGCACAATTCTAAAATACATTTATATTTGGCTTTGTCTCTGCGTGAAGGGAAAGCAAAAGAGTACTTTAAGGCAACCAACAGTGAACAAAAGCCCTCCAGCAGGGAGGCGGACTTCAGGCAGAGGTTTGCATCTCTTCCTAGGAATCAGATCGGAACAGAAGGCACTCCTCCTCATCCTCCCTTTCCCTCCTGGCCCAGCACAGAGCAGCTGGGACAAAGTCTTCACTATTCACAGGCAGGCAGCAGCTCTTCAGAACACAAGAAAGGAGGGGCTTGTAAAGACAACTGCATGTAGGCACTGGAAATAACCCCCACATTCTTCACATTGTCACTTCTGTCCGCATTGTGTCACGCCATATGCTTTTGTAAATGCACAAACTGCAATACTTAAGATGCTGCTATTTCCTGGAGAGATTTTTTAAATATTTTTTTTAGTAAATTAAATCCTCATTTAGCCCAGACAGGAAAGGGAACCATTCTAGCAAGTAATTACTGCATTGCACAATGAAAGAATACAACAAAGTTCACTTAAATACTGATACTAAAATATACTGGTCGGTATAGTAAGTTCCACATATTCTGTCGCTGCAAGAGAAAAATAACAAGATGTTCTATCCTTTTGTAGAATTCTGTTTTGCTGCAGACACAAAATACATACTTCAAGACCTTAGAAGCACCAGTACCTCTGCATTGCAGCTACTGCTGCTCCCAATGGCTCAGTGCAAAAAAGTTGGTCTGTAACCAAATCAAGCATTTTCATTACAAACCTCTGGTTTTACCAAATTTAAAAATGCAACTGAACTACAAAAAGAAACAGTTTTCCACAATATCAGAAGACAGATTTGCAAGTATTCAAAATGGAAACTGGAAGTTAAAGGAGGTGGGGTAAATACTAACACAAGCACCGAGCCCAATGTACGTATTGGCTTCACTTTTGGTACGTTCCAGTCATTCTGCACATGGTACCAGCAAAACAGCAAACACTTAAAAGCTGGAGAGCTGCACTCAGCGGGAGCACAAGGCACAGCAGACAGAAAGGACAGATGGTTCACGTTAAATCATCGGTACAAATGCCTGCGCACAACCCGCACCACAGAGGTGGCTCTTACCTGGGAGGTCAGAAGAACCAAGTGTCTCTCCAGGGCCCCGCAGAACCGAGCTGCCTCCAGCGCTCATCTGAACCGGAGCAGAGGCAAGCACAGGCTGCCCAACTCTTCTTCTGCTTCCTGCAGCTAAGAAAATTAAAGATTGAAACCAACTAGAGAAACGTATTTTCTAAATTTATCCAGCACTGGTATGATGGAGTTCCTGAGTTTTCCGGTTTCCAAGGTTTATTTTCTTTTGTTTCTCAAATGCAGAAAGGGCACAGGAAGCTTCAAAGCAAGTCACAGCTGGTGGCTACAGAAAGGAAAGCAGTAGAGCTTACCTTAGACAAGCAATGGCCAAATACACTTCTTTAAAAAAAAAAAAAAAGGAAAAAAAGAAAAAAGCAGCGCAGCCAATACTTTTTTGGCCAGCATGGATATTTTGAAGTCGACAGTGTAAGAGCAACACAAGCAATTGACTTTTAAACCATTATAACAGCTTAAAGATGGTAATAAATTAATTATATTCTATTTTATTGTATTAATACATGGATTACAGAGAGAGAAACACATCTTGACAAATCCAGGAATACCAGGAAATCCTCAAATTTGTCTCGTTTTGTCTTGTTAAAACAAGAACTGAAGGGCGAAGCAGTAGAGCCCTCTAAGGCTGATGGTGTAAGGGCTCCCCCACCAAGTCACCGACCCAGGCTGTGGCGTGTCCCTGTTAATTGCTCCGTTCTGTATCACGCAGAAATCACTGCACTCCCCACTGGAAATGCACCCCAGCGATGCCACAGCACCTGCTCCTCTTGGTTACTCCAGTGCCAGCAGGTGTTCTGGGTTGTTTCATTGGATTTTTTTGGGGGGTGGTTATCTGTTTTTCTTACCTCAGACTTTTTTCAGCAGATGCCTAGAGAAATACCTGTGATAAGAATTTATTTGTCTCAGTTTCTACCGAGTCTTATACTTTTCTTCCACTTGGAAAGCCTAGAAGTTTTGAATTGTTTTTTTTTTAAGTTGCACTAGTGACACACACTGACAGAGTTATTACAGGCCTCACGTGCCACCCCTAAAAATACCGTCCTCTTCCACAGCCCCCAAGAAAAAGGAGCCGATGAGCTGTTCGTTACCTCGTTCAGCAGATTGTATCTATTTCTCAAGCTCCTACCCCCTCTTCTGAGCAAGTAAACACTGGCATTTCTAGAAATGACATCTACAAACCTTATTCTCCTTTGCAAGTCATGTTTGTCACTTTGCCAGAAGCACACAGCTCATTTTGCCCCATTCTTTGGGTTAGATGCTTCTCAGTGCATTGGGTTCTTTCCACCCTTCTTAGAGAGACAAAAGAACAATCAGGGACCCTAATTCTCAGTAATGAGAGCATTTGCTTCTGCCAAATTCATGACAGTTGTTAAATGAACTAAAATCCGACGCTTTTCAGTAGCCCTTTTCCCAGCAGAAAGTTTGTATTTGCACTCACGACAATCAGGCCAACAGCCCTTCGTCACAGATTTTCTCATGCCCTTATTTGAAATTCAAGCCACGGATCTTTTCCTTTACATCAAATAACGTCATCACAAACTCAACAGCCCTGAAATACAAGCAAGCTGAACTGAGTGAAAAAAAAAAAGGGGTGGCAAAACTGCCAAATATAAAGCACAGGACGCCAGTGACGCCTAGGGGCTACGGAGGTGGGAGAAACTCTGACAAAGCCCGTTCCCAACAGTTCTGCAGCGTAAAGCAAGCTATTATCAGAGCGCTGACAGAAGAAACATCACGAAGGAGCATGTGAATACCTGAAGCGACATTTCATTCATACTCTTACTACACGTATAACTGCAAAAAAAAAATTTACCAGAAGAAGTAACTGCGGAACATTACCTGGCGACGCACTGCATCGGCAGCACTTCAATTAGCCCAATGTTATATATATATTAACTATCAAAACTGACATCCAAATAGTGGTACAACACCTCCTCTGCCAAGTTGCACAGACACCTGCATGACACTCAGATTCACAGTTCTGGAAACTATTCATCAATACATCTCTCCCCTGCATGTTTAGCTAAAGCAGTGAACTAGGGTGCTATTAGGCCAAAAGTGTTTTCAGATTTGACAAATGCAGAAGTGCTCGTGTATTTAGGGTCTCGTTCAGAAGACTTCAAAGGACGACGTGTTGAACAAGCATGCTTGAAAATGCACGGAGTGCACAACGCTCCAGTTCTACCCTTGGTGTGAAGGCAATTGATGTGCACAGCGAGCTGTTGCGTGGTACGGAAATGCCTTGACTTTGCAGCTCACAGAAGTGTCAAACTAGCTTGTTCTGGTTTATTTTTTTTTAAAAAAAAAACAAAGCAAAAAACAAACCACAAACCTCTCAAAACAGTCAGAGAAACAAAAAGATCTAAGGATGGCCTCATAACCCGAGTACCTCCTAAACAGGAAGGGTGGTCCAAAGCAGTGTCCCACACTCACCGAACTACCTCAACTCCTCCAAGTGAGAAAATCAAAACCTTCAAGCCTCCTCACTTGCTCAACTTGGAGTATAACATCAACAAGGAAAGCAGACCGGCTTGAGGAGTTCCAGCAATCTTCAGCAGATGCAACACTTTGCACCACAACAGAAGACAAACGGTCACTGCACAGAGCACACTCAAGGGGCGTAGTTGGAATTCTGTACCTCTGAGATCCCAGTATAAAACCACAGGAGAAAAGTTCTCCGTACTTGACGTTAAACAAAGCAAAAGGAGCACGTGTATAAACACAGAGAACCCAGGTGCACGCGCTCTTCCAGGTAGGAAATTCGTTTTCAGAACAACTAGTCAACATAAAGATCCAATCTTCCGTTTGGCCGCTAACCCCCCAGGTCGGAGAAGCTGGCAACAATTTCACTCCAGGACAGTTAAGCCACAACTAACGTCACAGCTCGCAAGCTCTTCGGTTTGAAATCCCACTTCGCACACTACCAGCAATGCACATATTTTTCGCTTCTTACGTGGAGTAGAAGGCTCAAGGAACAAAAAGGCCAACTAAAAATATATCTGTTTTATTTACCAGTTTTCTAAAAAGCAAAGTCATAAAAATTAGTCACAAGTGGCAAAACCAAAATATATTGCACAGTGTACAGAAAACATTGTTGACATGTTGACAAAGTGTCATCACAAATAAGTCATCTTACGACAGTTTGGAAAAATTACAGCTTCAGAATCTTATCTATAAATGGAGGCATGTAGATTTAAAGTTACAGGAAAATATTTTAATACCACCCTGTAAATGCAAACACTTTAAGGATGCAAGATTAAGTCCATAAGTAAGCACATCCACAAAATGCTCTAAAAATACTTTTCTCTTCCTTTCACTAAGTTATGGTTACAAGATGGTCACTGAAAAAAAATAAATGAGAATAATAATAATAATAATAATAAAAAACAGGAAAGAAAAAAAGCATGCTAAAGCAAAGAAGTTCAAAGTGGTTGAGAAGTCCCTGAAAATAATTTGGATAATTATGATGCACTCCTTTTATATAAAGCTTTCATTTTTCCCAAACCCTGGTCCAATTAAAACAATCTGTGTTTACATGTAAAAATGAAATATATTTAATATGTTGGTATAGCTGCACTGCTCCATTTATGATTAAAACATTTAATACGCCGGACTTGAACACCAACATTTTAAAATTTCTCATTCGGTTTATATTTACATATATTTAAATCTGACCTTGCTAAACTATTAAAGACAGGAATCAGATCTTGCTGGGTAGTGCCTCAAGCTACATTTAAGTTGCTATTTTTTAATCTGTGATTCTATTTTTTTCACAAGTTCACACACTTTATGTGCAGAGCCTGTCTCCAATGCAGATGTCCTCGTGACACTGTCCAGTTAGTAGCAAATTACTTTACACAAATGACTTCTTCCCCTAAGCAAGTACCAGTCGCTTCTGCATGTTTTTGGCAGTGTCAGATCTAACTTCACATCCTCTTTGCATGCAAAGAGAAATGTTTTTATAGAATGAAAATAACCTTAGATTTCAGCAAATAGAAATGCAATCCTAATAAAAAAAGGGAAATGCCTTCTGTGAAAAATATTTTAAGACAATCGAAGTTAACTGAATTTCTTCAAATGTTCTTTCACCCCAAGACCTGCAGCTGACATCTAGCAATACTGCAACTTAACATCCTTTAACTCACCCACATATTAAAGTTGCTCTGTTGTGTTCTTTTTCCACATCCAACATGTATAAACAGCACAAGAACATGAAGTATACACATTCAAGTCAATACAATCTCAGAGGCATTAAAATCAAATCCTTGACAGCAAAGGATTCCAGCCACGCGTGATTTTAGATTATGCAAATCAAATACAGTGAAAGTCAATGCTGTTCTCAAAATCACTTTTTTTTTGGTTAGAAGACAAGAAATGTCTAATCCTCTCTCGCCACATACAAGTTTGATGTTTGTTTAGCCACACAGGAAAAACCGATGGCCAACCTCCTGACAGAACAAACCAGAAATTACGGTTAAAGTTACACCAAGCTTGGAGCATATGCAGTCATCCTCTGTGGTCTCAGTTTTTAAAATCTTTAAGCAGAAAGATTTCTTGTGTATAAATTCTCACAAACGATGCTTCAAGGTAACAAACAGTTCATAGTATTGCAGCGTCCATTTAAATAAAAGGCTACAAAAAGTTGTCAGCACTCGGCTATACTTTCTGAAACATTCACAGAAGTATTTTAACCCAAGACCATCTTAGAAAATTAGTTCGACGTTTCTCTTAGACAAAAAAAAAAGGTTCCTACATTCAAAACTATAGGAGACAAACAAAGAGGATGGGATCAACTGGTATGAGAAGGGCAAGTGTGAATTGATTTGCTTGAAGGTTATTTCTTCTACTACGCTGGACCACTTCAAATATTAAGAACGATGCTAAAGAGCCACTAAGCAAAATTGCTAGAACAATTTATAATACCCAAAGGAGATTTGAAGAACCATATGTACGTAGGGGGATTTTCAGTACTCATTCACCCACTCTACAAAAAAAAGTAGGCATCGATGAAAGTTTCTGAAGTTCATAAAGAAATACTTGAGGCATGTGAGTGCAAAATAGGAGTCTTTCTTTTTTAAAGAAAAGCTATACCATCTTCAACAATGTCCTTACTGGGAAGAGATTGCCACCATTTAAAAAGAGATTCATTCACGAATGACTCATTTAGAGCAAGAAAAAACACATTTGTTTTTATGAACTGGATTAATCTCGTTGGATACAAGATTAAAACCGTTACGAATCATCACTGTACTTTTGAAGCAGCTTTGAAAATAACTGGCTCAAAGGCTATGTTTGTTCTTCACTGACTTGACTCAGGGAAACCAAGTTGTTTTCCCCACCGTCTTCAATCATTTCATTGAGGTCCATTTCGTTGATTTCTTCATCATACGACGTATAAAAACTGCTTTGTATGTTGTCCTCGCAAAAAATACATTCCTAAAAAGAAAGAAGAAAATCACAGAAACACTCAGAAGTCAAAGGAAAAGAAACAAAATAAATTCCACCACCAGTCCTGCTGCACGCCCTCGCTGGTTCCAAGGGAACACTGACATCTGCGCTGCAGCTACCAGACATATTCCACTCCTCAGCTTTCCCCTCCACGCAATTGTTTTATAACGCGTAGTAAATCAGTACAGGTAGCTGAGAACTCTACAGGAAGCCGTTATGTCATCAATCACTTATAATGGTGACACTTTACACGACACTTCCAGTCACCTTTTCCTCCATCTGATTGCTGACCCTGCAGCGATATGCTCATGTTGGCTGCAGGGCTTAAGAGAATGAAGCGACTGTAACGCTTGCACAAGCTGGATCCTACAGCATTATCCTGGCAGGAATGTTAGTGTCAGCGTTAGGATTTCGCTGCAGGTCTGTTACACTGGCTTCTGAAACACTCGGGTGCAAAGAAAGCCTCTGCATTTGGTAACCTGTGCAAAACCAGCTACAAATGATGGGAGGCAGAGAGAATGCCATCAGGTCTTGGTGTGTGAGTAAGTAAAAAACTGCAGACACAAACTGCAAGAATGCTTTGGTTTGGTTTTATCTGGTTTTGGGTTTGTTTGGTTTTTCATTTGTTTTGTGTTTTTTCAAGTCTTGAAACCACTTTAGAATCAAGGCAAGGAACGACCCTGCATAAGAATTCTGACAGAAAACCGGAACTGCATACTTGTGTTAATTCTGTACTTTCTAGAAAGCAATGGGCATAAATTCTCATGCACAAAATAAAGACTTTTATGTAGTGCAGCTCCTGGCTATGTTTGATAAAGGTTTTCAAACAGATACACAGAAATTTAGAAAGAGAAAGGAAATTCTTATAACAGCATTCACCACTCCTTTAACTTCTGCCACTAGAAAGCAGAATTATGGTAAACTAAATCAAGTCAGAAACCATGCACGGAAGTTTGAATTAATTTTTTTCTCTGCGTAATTGACCAAGTTTTCATAGCAACAGGAATGGAGAAGTTTAACACAGGCAATTAATAATTTAAGCACTGTTACACATGTAAAAGTAACTCATTTAAACTCACAGAATTAGCAACAGTTTTTGGCAGTCCACCTTGCTGGATCCATGGATGAACTTCAATAAGTTCTCTTTTTTGTTCTTCTGTAAATTTTGGCTGTAGTTTCTGCATTTGCTTTAGCTTCTGCTTATCTTCTTTTAAAACTGTTTCCAAATCTCTACAATAAAATGTATTTAGAAACTGAGCTTCAAAAGTTTCTGGGCTTTATGCCTACATAATGTTAGACGAATATTAACATTTTTAAAGACTATTTTGTTCTGGTACATTAAGCTTACTAATCTTACATTGAAAGATGTGGTTATTTCAGCAGCTTTCTGCATTTGCAGACAACTTTAACACATCTCTTCTGGCTCAGTGTCTTTTCAAATCCCACCACTGAAAATAGTTTTCTCAGAGCTATTTGGGCAGCACCACCACTGGTGAAACCACTAAGAACTCTACTTGCCACAACTTGCTGTTGTGGCAAGTTCCAAGTTCCCTTTCACTGGGAGGACAACACAAAATAAATACCAGATGCACATGTGAGATACTGAAGCAGAAGTAAGATGTTTAAGGAAGTCATCTAGAATGGATTAAACTACAGGACAGAGAGGGGGGGATTTAGAAAACACTGCTCTATTTCAGCAGCCAGAGTTATTTCTCCCCATCAATGCCCCATCTTGATTTAGAAACTTAAAAGAAAAAAAGAAAAAACAAACAAGCCCTGTCACCAAGTATTTACAAGCTGTGTACCTCTATAAAAGATGACAACAGAAAGTAAGTTTCTATTCCTGTTCCTTACAACACACCTAAGGGCAGGCTGGCTTTACGCTTCTCTTCTTGGGCATCACGCTCTGTCAGTGAGCTTAACTCATCACAATATCTGTTTTGTATCTACGAAATGCTCTTCGGCAGGCTTTGCTACTTTTACGGTCTAGTGGAATTCCCATCTGTAGCTTCAGGCTACAAAAACTGAGAAATGTCAAGGTATTTTTAAATCTAGGGGAAAACCTCTGAAGTTCTTATGAGGATTTTTTTCCCCCTCCACCATCCCTGTGCTTCTGTATTTTGAAAGCTTGTTTTCCCTCCCTTTCAGAAGACTTGTCTTTACTGGAACTTCCTATTCCTTTCAAAATACCATGCGCTCTTCCCAAGAAATATAAACAAGATTAAAAAAAGCCTGCAGACTTGTCACCCCCTCTCCTCCTAATGTGCTCTTTGCTATTGAAGCAGAGAATTGTGTTTGTGGGCTTTATTTAAATAAAGTTTTTTCTCTTAGAAACCTTATGATTTTACCTTCTACTTCCTTGTCTTATTCAAATGGGAATTTATGCAGAAGAATGAACACGTGCAAGTTAACAACCCAGGCAAAACAAAAGAAAAAAAAAAGAAAGAATGAAAAACCAGAATGTGGCATCTCAAGGACAACAGAGTCAGGGAGCACAGATTTTCCGTGCCACAGACCATCACCAGAGCTAAGTGTACTTGCCAGGATCCCCTACTCAGACCACAAGGATTTGTAAGCAAGCAGTTACGTATCACTAACCATAAAACAGCCTCCAAAAAAAATATATACGGTTAATTTCAACTCAGGTAGTTGATCTAAAAATACCGGTAAGCCTAATCAAGTAATTCTTACTGACTGAAAACTTCTTGTGCAGCATGCAAAGGATATAAAGGAAGCAAGAATTCTTCTTGACGCTGAGCTAAACATTAAAACCAATTTATATCTATTGAGACAGAGATTTGCATCTATCTTTCCTTCCATATACCCTGATCCCCCCAACATATATAGAGCCCAGGAAGGACGGTGACACTGGAATTACCGTGAAGGTATCTGGTACGTCATCATCACCGTGTCATCTGTGTTTGCCATCAAAAGCCAAATAGGATCCTGGAGGACATATTTAATGAAGTGCTCACTTTCTTCCATTTCTGCCTTCATTTTGGTTTTATGGTGATTTTCTGAGGAATCAATGCTCCCAAAATATTTGCTGGTATGACTAGTTTCGCTACTACCTGTAAAAAGGAATTTAAAGTTTCATTACAAATTGACAAGCACGTAGATTATCAGAATGCTTTCGAAAACAGAGAAAATGAGAGAGAACTGAAAATATAAATGCAATCACTGTTTTATTTATTTTTTTTAATGGAGGGAATTTCCACCCCTAATTAACCGCATTAGTATTTTTAAAAGTCAAATTCTCAAGCTAAGTCTCCAATAAATATCAATAGAAAAATTAGGTTACTTAAATGAAAAACTCTGAAATGAAACATGAAGGAATACAGTAATTTCTCTTCATTATTCTGTCATACCTACATAATACCTTAATAGCTATTAATAGCTACTTTACACACATGTGAAAAAGGTTCTATACCGTAAATTAAAAGCCCAATAGAAAAGCTTTCTTTCATATTTTGTAATAAATAAAAAAAAAAATCACGAACGAATTATGCACTGAGGATTAAAGACAAAGATCTTTATGTGAAGCACTTGATGTTCAAGCAGTGTTTGCGGTACCTCACGCTCCAAAATGCCACGAGGGCACTCGCTGCCAGCGTTACCTGTTCTGCTCCCTGACATGCCACAGCCGTTGGATCCAGACCCCAGAGACTCAGCAGCTCCAGATACACCACTCCCTGAAGAAGCTGAACCCGTGCCTGAACATGCATCTTCTTGGAGTAAAATGTCAAGCAGGACACTAGACATGGAGAGCGCATCGCTGTTTTGAGCATCCATTGGAGATTCAGCCTAGCAGTAAGAAAAGACGGGGAAAAACAGAATTAAAAAAATAAAAACCAACACAAAAAACCACCCAAAATCCACAGCGATTGTTATTAATAATTTACATTTAGTAGTAATCCATTTCACTGTATATTCTAATATGCTCACACAGTTATTCCAAGACAGACAACCACCAATAAGCTATGGGAAGACCAACTGAAGACTAAGGACATGGACTGACAGGCAGACACGTGGCTCTTAAGTAAGACTGAGATTTCAATTCTTCTTTAAAAAAAATTAAAAAAAATACATAGTTTAGTGAGTAAGGCAGGCAGGCATTTGTGATTCAGCTTCGACAGTCCCCACTGTCCCGGACAAGTCAGAATTTGACCAAGCCACTTAAGATACACTAGGAGTTGCTCCTACTATAAATCTACCTCAAAAAGACTTGCACCAACAGCCCATCACTGTTAGTACTCTCAGGTGTTCCCCGACGCAAGCTTTCTAGGCAAGGTAATTCGTTTGTTTTTAAGGGATGGAAAGAGCATTAAGTATGCTTAATTCTAACGTAAGAAAAACCTCACTGTGAGTCAGTTTGAAAGAAATCAGGGTTGACAAAACTAAGTAAAATACATAATAATGAAAAGAACTAGCTTTACCCTTAATACTTTCCTGAACAAATGCCCATATCGCCCTCATTTTACAGCAAGTGATGAGGAAATTACAAAACATCACATTTCACAGGTTTCTGAAGAACAGGAACTAACAGTTGGAGCAAATTCAAAGGAGTTTGTCAGCAAAATTGTTCCTATTAAGTTTTATTTTCCATCTCCTTTTAATCCAGCAGAGACATCTCAGAGCACGCTGGAGGTTAGAGCCCATCACAGATGCACAGTTACACCACAGCACAAGTCCAAAGTCCTCACAGAGGTAAGGTCTCAGAAATGTTACGTACTGCACAGACGACACGAGGTACATATAACCCTGGAAATTTCTCCCTAAGTGGCATTTTTACTATTAGTATGACAGAGAGTTTCTTTTAATGGAAACCACGTGCATTTGTTCTCAAGATTGCGAGGTAACAAGCGCGTAATACCAGAACGTGACAGGTTTTTGCATTGTATCAATCAGGTTTTAAACTTTCTCTAGAAAAAACATAGATATAACATCCATTTCCCTCTCTTCTCCATTCATCCCCCTTAAGGATCAGCGTCAAGAATATTGGGTAAAATAAATCATCCCTAACCAGGGAGAAGTTGAACATGGAGATCTCACCAGCTTCTTTCAGACCACTTATAGATTGTTTTCCCCCTCCACACAAAGCCCAAAACTTTTTTGCTAAAAATTATTTTAAATCTATTTTATTGCTTTTCAATGGACTTATCTAATTGCCTTTTTTTTTTTTTTTTAAAGTGGAACAAAACTGTTTCAGGATATATTTCCAAGCTTCTTAGTGCAACAAGAGAACAACAAAAAGGTGGTTTTAATTTTTAAAGGTTAAGACTACTCTAATGACTGGATTTCATGTTTTATTCAGTTTGCTGAAGCCTGAATTTACTAATTACAATTGTGAGTCCATCTCCTGGTATTATATTGACCAATTACTGTCTATCATCAAAAAACAGATCCAACAAGTGGAAAGACTGGAAAGAATGTAGCAGAGACAGGAAAACAGGGAGAGGAAAACACACAGGAAAATAAACAAAAAAAATCCATTTCAGGCATCTCTACATATTAACAACTTCAGATACATTCAGGAAGGTGAAGACTTCAAATAAACCCAATCCAACAGACCAAAACCCACCAGCATACTTACCGGTAAGGATCCCTTTCCACTACAGTTATTAGTTTTGCCTATGGCTCCTTCCTCACTTAAAGCTCCGTGTAAGCCCGCAGGAGCTCCACTTTCAGCAGTTTTTGTGGTTTCTTCTAACTGCAGAAGGTTCAGAGGAGAACTGCACCTGGACTGGAACAGAGGTGGCGAAGCCTGGTCTTGAGGTCCCACTGACTGTGGAGTGCAGGAACGGGACGGCTCATTCCGCGGCTCTGCGACAGGGACCTTCTCGCTCTCCGCCAGTGGATTATAATGGAATGGCTGTGTCGGGAAAAACGCCTGCTGCGGGAAAGGGCTGGGGGTAGCAAACGGCGGCTGCGTCGGAAATACTGTCTGCGAAGAGAAAGTGGAATGGGCAGGGAAGTTGGGTTGGCCGTGGTAAAGCGCTTGAGGTAAGTTATTGTTCATCTCTGGGTAGACATAGTTGGGGAGCACAAGAGCTACGACGGGGGTCATGAGGGGTGCAGAGAACTGGGATGGTTGCACAGGGCAAGTATTCGCAGAGTCTGGCAACTGATTAAAACCAGAGAGGGAAGTCTCAGGAGCTGGTGGCACAGTCCCTGCTGCTGGAAAAACAGGAAGTGGGTACGCAGGCATGACCGTGGGAAAAGACACTGCCGAGTAGCTGGCTTGTGAAGTGTCCGACGGTGACCAAGCAGTCGTATTTAAACCTTGAAGAGGGAACCGATGAGGGAATTTAGTTCCTGAAGTTGTACTGTCCGAAGACTCCTGTGGTTTAATGCGCTTTGATTTCCTGTTCTTTCCACTTTTCTTCCAAGGCTGATCCATTCCAGAAGCACCATTTCTTTGTCCACGGCCACCTGTATAAAAAAAAAACCAAAAAACAAAACCAACCAAACAAAAACCAAACCATCAGGAAGGAACCTACTTGCAGTCTGACAGACCCCTTTCATCCCTCCAAGTTGCCTAAAATCACAGCTCCGGACTTAGCCTACCCAGATGGAAGCAGCTGGCTTTTACCTCTAGCACAAGAGCTGAGCTACCTGGGCAATGAAAACCACCAGGGAAGAAGAGAGCAGCGGTGGATGAGTCCAGGCTCAAACGTGTGTCACTCAAACAGCACAAAGTTGCAAAACAGTAGCTTCCAGAGGAAAAAAAAAAAAAAACCCAAACCAAAATCTTCTAATTGCTCCAGTAATTACAATGGAAGCAGTACGGGATGTGACTGAAAGCTTTTCTAGAGAGTTAAGGTCATGTGGGACCTGAATAACTATTATAAATAAAAAATGAATGATAAGAATCTGCAAAAAAATGCTTAGCAGTGTCTGACTTCTGTTCCAAGTCAAGTCAGGACCAAAATGGGAACAAAGTCAGATCAGTATCAAGCACTCCTTAAAATGCTCCCGGTCCTAACAAACAAAATTATCTCACTATTACAGCTAGTCCGAGCCATTTCCATCCCACTGATCACATTAACAAGCTCAAGGTAACCAAACAATCAATCAGATTGTTTCACCAATTTCACAATGGTGAAATGGGGGAAACTGGATGTAAAGGAAAGAGGCTGAAAACAAAACCAAGCCACAAATCTGAAATGAAAGACAGAAGGAAAAGAAAAGCAAGCAAATACAAGCATAGATACAGTAAAGCAAACATGTAAAGCATGAGTTCTGTCCCTTGAAAGTAGATGTGGCTTAGTAACAGTATAGTGAACAGATAAAAATCCAAACATTAGTTACCCAAAATGTCGGTTACTCCATAAAAACCATATTCTACCTACAATCTGCAAGCAAGACTTATCCTGAGGACTTTAGAAAGAGTACGCAACTGTCACTATGCAGTGTCTCCCAATACAGCTAAAAGTGGAACTGCCCTCTTAACCGGATTTACTTCCTAATAATTACAAGTTTTATCATAAAAACGATAGCCGTACCGCGTTCACCAGGCCGTCCTTTTGGTTTATCTTGTAAGTAGTGATTGCAGTGGGACTGAAAAATATTAAATCTCTTGATTTCTTTAAACCTATTCAAAAAGCTCTGCTCCTCTTTTTGCGTATGCACGGCAAGGACTTCCTTTGTAAGCCCCAGTTTTTTAAATGGCTCCTTCTCTTGATTCACATGCGCAGAGCTGGATGGAGGGGCAAGAAGCTGCCCATCTAAGAGTTCTGCTCCACCTGGACCATCTTCTATCATTTCTACAGAAATGGGAGGAAAAAAATAAGTTAAGATGAAGTAAAAAAAGGTCTGCATATGCATTTTAAGCTATTACAATTCTGTAATTATTTTGCTGTAAGTCTCTATTCATTTTGTTTCCATAGGAACATTTTTGCTGTAAGTCTCAAGCAGATACTAGCTGTTCACATGTCTGAAGTTTAAACTTGCTAGGAATTGTCACTTTATTAGCCCAAGGCATACCTAATTCAGGTTGGGGTTTTTTGTCTCCAACATGAACAATGGTGCTACTGTAGCTGCATTGACTTGTGAGCGAGACAACACTTTCAGGCTTGCCAGGTAAAGCCAAAGATGTTAAGTGAGCACCAACCACTGGGGGACCATTTGATTTACCAGATGCCTTCAGCACTGCAGGATCTAGTAAAAGAAATGAAGTTGTAGTTTACTGAACATGAACAAGAGCAAATGCAAGTCACATGCTGCTAGGGCTGCAAAACAGCAGAAGTTAAACTGCTGACAAGACACAAAATTAACCTTTTACTTTGTGCATTGCACCAAGAATATTGTAGGAATAAAACAACTTCTGAACAACCAAACCCAGACTTATACTTTCACATACCAGTCTAACAAAATCTTTCCAATGAAGAACTTTATCCCCTTTCTTGGTCTTCACTATCCTTCCAAAGAAATATGACTTTGGAACAAAGCTTCCAGCCTTTTCCAGCCTAAGATTATGTCTCACCCAGCTCCCATTCTGTTGTACACTAATCTCTATCATTAGCTCATTATCCCAACAGCTTTACCCTGAGCATCCGCCTATTTTAAATTCTCTCACCTGAAAGCTATATCCAACAATCCAGTAGAGGTCACACCAGTGCCTCATAAAGTAGCAGCAAAACATTCCTTCTCTAGTAGGAATACTTGGTAAAACACATCGTTAAAGTTTACCTTTCTTCTGACCAGAATACGCTGTTGGCTTTGTCCTTCTCAGTCACCAGCGCACCAAAAGTTAGTGAACTCACAGCTTCTCCTGTCACCTAGAACTGCACAGGCTCCAAACGACAGCAGAAATCGTGTTCACGTGATGCTAATTCTACCACTTCTTTCCTCTCTAGTTCTCAAGGCATTTCAATTCCTTCCTCAGGACACTTTGTTCCTATGTGCACTGGTACCTTCTAATCTGATTTTAAAAGCTGCATTAGCACTTCTTTGAGTTCATCAAAAGGAGATACAGGCTAGATCATTCTCCAGAAAAGTTTTTGAGAAACACTACTAGACACTTTCCCCCTTCAGCCTTATAAAATGACAAGCTGAACCAGCAAGAATCTCATGTATAGCTCTCTACCAACCCCATAATTTTTGTACTAAAGAAACAGTTAGGTCCTTCACATTAACTCCACATCCAGACAGGGACTGTATCAAATACTGTATCTAATTCCTAACAAATTAAGTTGATGTTTTTGCCTGCAGCTATGTTCAGTAACCCCCATCTTTTATTTCCATGGCTATGCATTCCTTTCAAATTGGTTCTTGTGCCTCACACAACACTGAAAGTAGTTGATGGTGCATTTTACCCTCCTGTTACTTTTTTTTTTTCTTCTTAATGTCCACAGAAAGAAACAGAAGTGCAAAATGTGTATTTTTGTTGTAATTAATTAGCAGTCAAGTTCTTCAGCTGGTTGTTCTTAAAAGTCCCAACTGCAAAATGTTTTATAATGATTCAAGTCCTAAAACTCAAAAGCCTGCTGTATTTTGTACAGTATAAATAAGCTACAATATAAACGACATTAGAAATACTGCATCTGCGATCCAGATAGTTAATCAACTCTTCGATATTTTGATTGTAGGGAAGATTTTAATGAGAAAAGTTAGGTCACCAACACCTAACACTGAGAAAACAGCTATGAGGTCATGCCTAAGCCACACGTGTCACTATTCTGCAAAGAAGTAACATCCGACCAGCTGCTAGCAAAAAATCAATCAAAAAAAGAAGAAAAAGAAAAAGAGAGCTGTGCTGTAGATACCTCCCAAGGGCTGTATGGCGTTATCAGCTGGTTTTTGCTCATGAACTCCAGAACTCAGTGATGCAACACTTGATGAAGGTTCACACTTTCTTTTTGCCGTACCAGGCACATTACAACTCTCCAAGTACCTACGACACAACAATTCAGCAGTATTAGACGCACAAGTCTTAAGTCTAGAGGTCAAAAGTAACTTACACACTGGTTGCTCACCTGATGACACTGTCCAAACAGCTAATCTGTTGGTAAGAATATACAGGCTGTTCTTTCCAAGCCAACTCTTCCGTAGTCACATTTTTTGGAGCAGCTGTGACTGCAGTATCCTTTCCCACTACGTCCTTCACCTGACCGCCAGGACCACTTTGCTTTTCTGTGAAAAGAGACACTGCTATTATGTGGTCATGGTGTTAAATCCTTGCAAACTCCTCTAAAAGCCATGGTCAAGTTCCCATTTATACCTATTTCTTGAGGTCACAAGTTGACCACTGCAAAGCAAGCAAGAGGTTTGCGCACTAACAGATGAACACTGTAAATGTTTCCCTGTCCTTACGGATTCTCAGGGGTGTGAAGTTTAGTTAGTCTGATGCATGTGCATCCAAAGGAAAGAGATATTAGGGCTATTAGAGAATAATTATCATTAGAGTTGAAACACAATCAGGATGAGGACAACTCTAGTGCCTATAAACTGTACAAAATTATTAGAAGAATAACTTAATTTATGAAGAATTTAAATAGCATTGGTAAGTTTTTCATTTATCAATTTAAAAATATCTGAGGTTATAACATAAACAACATTCATGACATTTTTCTCCACCTAACAGAAAAGAAGCTGTTTGACTTGTATGAAAACATGAGCTACAATTAAAGCACTTGAAAACAAGAGCTTCAGGACATGCCTTAACTGTGTGTTACACACCATTATCAATTCAGACGTAGCTGAACAGAATATTTTCCCGAACATAGTGAAAAGACACAGGATAATATAATTTTAATTGATAAAAATGCTGTCATGCATTGATTAGAACCAAGCTAGAAAAAGTCCTGCTGTCATATCACACAAGGCACCAGCACAAGAGACTAACACTTAATTAACTTGCTAATGTCTTACCTGTAAAAGGCTCTCTCTTATATTCCAGTTTTGCTTTGCTGTCAGTGAAAATACGCTGACCTTTGTTTTTGACCTTACGGGCATCTTGACAAACCTCCTGAAAGCAGGTCATTAAAAAGACTTACTACAAAATTTTGACATAAAACATCATGCATAGCGATTGCTCAGACAACTAATCGAACCTTAGGTACAATTAGTCTGGTGTATAGAATTTTATTGCGCAGCAACACGTTTTTGGGAATTGGAAAGAGAAGAAATTTAAAGTATGTACACAATTACTCCACATTTTGTTTAATCTGGTTGAATTACTTTGGTAGGAAAACGTAAAGATACATTAAAAAGATGACTTCAGAAAGAAAATCTAACAACAAAACAGTATCACTTGGTAAATAGAATATTGCTGTAAAGATTGACAGCTTGTGCTAGAAATTTAACCAAGCATTGACAGAATGTTATAGAAGTAGCTGTCTTCACTAGCTGTGGAAATAATCAAGGAAAGATATTTCCCTCAGAAACAAGAACTCCTTCTACACTCCTTTTCTGCATAGTTCTGAAATGTTCTAACTAATCTGTTAAAGAAGAAACAGCAGAGATTTCATCTGCTTAAGTCACTAGCGTTTAAGGACTGGAAGGCAGGAAGGTGACCACCTTGGCAAGACCAGCCGGCTGCCGCGCCTGATCACCGAAGCCAAAATTGGATTTGGGAGAATTTGGGCAGGACAACAAGGAAGTCAAAATAACTGGAGTCGTTAAAAGGTGCAGTTCCTTTGACTGCACTCAGGACGTTACTGTCTGTCTGATTTACTTTGCCCACAGAATAGTTCTGTTAAGCCCTGGGAAAAATTAATTGCCGCTGTTTTGTTCTAATGGACTAATGGAATTAAAATATTACATCTCACTATCAACTAGATGTAGTAATGGCCCAATCTACAGTAAAGGTAAGATATAGGCTCAAAAGTGTTTTTATTTTATCCCATTTAATTCTGTATTATATAGTGTATTTTTACAACATAAAAAGTGATCAAGGTCAAGCTATCACTTGCATTACACAGGTATTATTACATTTTATCTTCTGAGTTTCATCTGGGAAAACATTAACTACAGCCTTTCCACTCCCAAAAAGAAACTGCTTTCAGATATCCAGTATTCCCAGCAACACAGCATATAGCATATAAAGGACACTCGAATAAGTTCACACACTTTACAGGTTTAAATTCTTTATATACAACAACTTGCACACTTATAACTGCTCTTCAGTACCCTGAGACTTCATCTACACCACAAATGTTTATTCCTCCAGAAAGGCTTTTTTCCCACATTAAACAAAAAAGGAAGATTTCTTCTTTATACTTTCTTCCATCCCTAATTTGAAAGTTTTCTGCTAAAAGTAAAAAACCAAAACACCTACTCACTTTTACTAGTTTGTTTTGTGCCACATACTTGAAAAACAAAACCCAAACCTACTGGTTTATCCTTGTGAGTGTCTTCATTATTATTTCCTGCGCTGTCACTGGAGGATGCCACACTCATTAGGTGCTCGTGTGACCCATTGCTACCTAGACTTCCATAGCCACTGGATCCGCTGTTGTGTACAGGCTGTTAACAACAACAAAAAAATATATACACGCACCTCAACACACCAGTTTTAAATCAGAACTAAGTTATTACCATTAATTCCACGGTAGGAAAAGGTACAGGCTGTTAACAACAACAAAAAAATATAAAACTAGTGTCTTGAGGTACGTTTATAAATCAGAACTAAGTTATTGCCATTAATTCCACGGTAGGAAAAATATTTTTTTTTAGGTTTGTCTTAGGGTTTTGGGTTTGGTTTGGTGGTGGGTTTTTTTCCTGGGGCGGGGAGCACGGGGAGGGGGTTTGCTTGTTTGGTTTTGAGGCTTTTTGTGAGGATTCCATAGCTACATGAAATCCTTAAAATACCAACTGGAGCTTTAATATACTTCAGTATGGCTCGTCTGGTAATCATGAGTGTAAGTAATTTCCAGGATTGTAGCCAGAAATTCCAGTACAGTAGTCAAAGATAAATGCCCTTTCTCCAGTGGGAAATGAAAAGGGTAACACTAAAGCACATGCTGTACCTGTAATAATAGCCGGTAGATTTGCTCGGTGATTTCCTGAACACTGGGATGAAGAATTCTATCTTCTGTATAGTTGGGAGCAGCAAAGACATCTTCATTTAAGGGACCCCTGCATAAACCAAACATATTCCAACTCATCAGCAATGCAAGTACTTCAGTCACAGAGAGACCACACCTTCAATTTACCATCTATGTACCCCGAACAGAATATGATGCTTGTTCTATTGCATCTGCAGCCTTTGAATCTGATAAAATACACACCCTTAACTCACTTTGAGCATGACTTCCTTCTTCTAAAGCAACTCTTGACAGGATTGAGGAGGACTTGAACTTTTTGTTTTAAAGTAGTTACTACATCACAAAATGCAAATTCAAAAAGGAACCAATTTGTATGTGCGGATTTTTTCCCCTCTGAATATCCCTTATGTCTTTTTAAAGATCACTATGTAAATCCAGGGCAAAGGCAAATACATATAAAAAAAATAAATGAACCTTAAGTCACAGCAGTTTATTGACTTACGTCCTAACTTTGTGTCTTCCAATGATAAACGACACTTTGCGACTCCAGGGGTTGATGAAACTGGACCAGCTAGTGTCCATGGTTATATAATCTCCATTTCTAGTGCAAAACCTGATCGGTGAATAGTCAAAAGGCTGTCCTCCATACTGAAGTACTGTAATGAACGATTCAAAAAGAAGTTGCAGATTAATATTTGCACGATTCTACTTCATGATTCAGGATTTTTACAACAAATTGCAAAGGAGGAAGATGATCTCCGAAGGAACAAATACCAGCTACGTCTAGACATTTAGAAATGCCGGGCTACCAGAATAAGCAGACCTTCATAAACTTACTGGACTGTGTCAAGAAAGTCACCTTCAGAACCCAACAACTAGAGATGACTGAAGAAGCAGCTTTACATTTTCAAAGTTTAACAAATCAACATTGCCAGAAAGGCTCTTATTTTCTTCTCTATGAAATAAGAAGTGTGACATTTAAAGTGTGACAACTTCTATCATTGCATTCTCAAGAAATTTTTCTTTATGTATGAAATATTCATTTACAGTCAATTTGTTTGCAGCAGACGCATATGCTTCATATCAAACGTGAATTTGAGAGATTTCTCATTTTCACCTATTTGCATTAAGAATCAAGCTGCAGAGTAAAGGATTCAGTATTTGCTTGCACAAAAATTCATAGTCGATTAATTTTCACCTCTTATTTGCTGAAATCTTTGGAGTCATTATTAACACTTTTTTTAAATATTATATTTCCGCCACAGTAAGAGATTACATACTTTTTTTGTGAATTGCTAGCATTAATGGTCTGTCATTTGGGTGAAGATGCACCAAGACTGGTGTTCCTATTAAATCCTGAGGTAGGTATCCCAACAGAGGTACTGCTCTGGGGAAAGAAAGAAAAAAAATAAATAAAAATCAAGTGGAATAAATGTATATTTAACATCTAAAACTTTTCTTTTTAAAGTTTTCTTTGTGCTTGTTCCTGTAGAGAAAATTAATTTTAAAATTTAGCAACTAAATCACCATAGCACTCTTTGAACAAGAGGGTTTTGTTTGTTTGCGATGTGTTGGGGGGTTTTTTGGTAGCTTTTCCAAACAACGTGATCAGACCAAATCAAGGAGCCTGCTACAGCAGTTCTGTCTTTTCTGTGCTGCCTAGCTCTAGAGGATAAATACTTACCCTAATTTTAAAAGAGCATTAATAAAGTTTAATCTTGTAAAACTCTCATGAGAGTAAATAGTACTCCAATCTACGGGCTGCAAGCCAAGACTAAGGATCACAGGATTACTAGAGCTCAACTAGCAACAGGGTAGTTAACTAGGGCTCAAGAAAACTTTCTCACAGGAAGGTTAAGAGTTCAATTCCTAAAGGAGCTGCAAGGAAGCAAGGTTATTAATTAAAATAGAGAATTAAAAGTAACATTATCGAATTCCTGCACATTATCAATGGCCGCTTCCAACACCGTGAACAGTTGTTGACTCGCTGTGATGACTCGCTGATCACTTAAAGCACTTATATAAGGAGAAAGAGTGAAAGTCCACAAATGTCAGTTTGTACCTTATCCTGAAAGCAAAAGGCCGAAAATACACTTGGGAAAAAAAAAAATAATGCATTAAGTCAATATTACTCAGTAATGTTTGAGAAGTTGCCAGATGCCAGAAAGTCCTCTTGTAAACTCAAAGCACTGTCTCCCTTCCCCTCAGCCCTGTTCACTGACAGAGGCCCAGGAGTAAAAAGCTACTCAGGTATCTGAAGAGCTTTAAAGAAGAACTTGGCTGCAGGGGCTGTGTTGTGCTGGAACATAAAAACATTACAGGACAAATATCTTCAGCAGCGCACTTCCAATAATCCACTGGCATTTGATCAGTTCCCCAAAACATCAACGTGCCCTCTGGCAAAGAGGCTGAGATACTCAGGGGAAAATGAGGAGAGCAACTAATGCCTTATTATCGAAGCAATTAGTTAAATAACGAGTCTTAAAAGCTTGTGGATGATCTAAAGCAACAACTTTGCAAAGCTGAAACTGGCATGAAACTCGTACCAAATCATATCATCTTGACACATTGACATTTAAAAATGCTGCCAAGTCCAAGAAAAGTTACGTTGCTAGAAGAGTTTAAAATACCAGTCAATTAGGACTTAATCAAATAACGCTGTAAGAAGCGAAGAAAACACGAGTTTTTGTTCGGCATCGTTCCTATCCTTTGCCACCTGCTTTATGAAAGCCTGGCAAATTCTACATCTGCTTCTGCTGTGACAGAACACCTACCCTAAAAGGGATCAAATTTTAAAATGTTATTTATTAACCTAATTAAAGGAAGATGCATACTCCATCGCTTCTAGGCAAAAAAAAAAAAAACAACACCCTACGCATTTTTATATTCATATGACGATCACTGGAAAAGTCAGGGATCTAGAATTCAAAACGGATGAGCAGAAACTGAGCTTGGCTCACCTCTTCTGATGAAGAAGAGCTAAGGGATGATGCAGGAGCTTCCCAGAGCTACCGGGAAGAGGAGTTACAAAAGGGGGTTAAATTTTTTTGGTGATGCCAGACACTAAAACTATGGGCAGCGGTGCCTGACGGCAGTCTGGAAAGCTTATGTTAGATCTTGGGAAAAGCTGTTAACAAAGTGAGCAGTGCAACACAGGAACAGCGTGTTACACCCACAGATTGCGCAATCCCTGTCCTTGGAGGTTTTCAGGCGTGGTTCAGACAAGATCCCAGCTGACCTAATCTACAACTCTGCAACGGTTTCATTTCAAGCAAAAGGATGGAACAGGGACCCCCAGCAGTCCCTTCCAATCAGCATTTCTGCGCTTGTGTAACACTGTATTTGAGAATACTTAATTTACCATCTCCTAGGGATAATACCTCAGCATCATTATGTTTCCTCATAACAAATAACTCAAAATAATTCAGAGTTTAAGTTGTTAAACTCATTTTACATATGCAAATGCACATATGGCTTTTGAATGGCTGATGCAGAGAGGCAGCAAGTTTAGTTTGTCTTTTATAGAATGGTATTTAAAGTGTCAAAACAACATGATAAGAAGTCTCTTTATATTCTTTTTGCAAGTTAAATAGGAAACTGCTTTAAACTCCTTTACTAAGATCACTCTACTGAACTATACAGAACTCCTTACATCCATCATACACATCGAGCATCAAATACATTTCAAAGTCAAATACATACAGGAATGATTGATTTCATTTCAGGAAAATATTTATTTCTACTTAACATACTCTGTGCAGAGATCCACTTGCAGAGTTAGAACAAATAAACATTCTTCCAACCCATGAACACACACTGATTACAGAATTAACTTTTTTTTATGCCAGTCAGGCAACAGCTTCAGCGTTTATGAACAAATCTCACTTGACAGCAGGTGTTTGGTTGTATAATTTTAAATACCAGACTCTGCTTTCTCTAAGAACCTATTGGTTTGTGTATTCCACCTAAGCCTGGAGAGCTTAAGAGTAATACACTGCATAAGCATATCTTGATAAACATTTATCTGGCTGCCAACGCTCTCGGGAGTTAAATAATTAAAACCAACCACACAGATCACCAGAACAGAAATAAATGAAGTAAAGTCCTAATCTCAGATCAAGATGTAATCAACCCTCAGTGTGAGCATTCACAAATGGTATTTGAGAATAAATGGTATTTGAGAATAAACAGTAATACCAGACTGGCATGAAAGAATCTTCCAAAGTAGCCACAGAGAAGGGATTTATTGTACTCACTCCAAGCCCAAGAACAAGGGCAAAGCTCTCCACTTGGTAATCTCGCAACTTCTGTTAAGTGACTACTGGAAAGAAATGAGCTGAGGGTGCACGGAGGAAGGGAAGCTTTACATTGTGCCATTAACCTCTTGGAAAAGCTAAACCCACTCTGCAAAGTTGATGTTGGCTTGGAGCATGTGTGAGAATGAGGGAGAGAGAAAGAGGCCAGAACTACAGTAGACTAAGTAGTTCTTCTGTCAACTTAAGCTGTTTACGGAGCCTGAATAAATCATACCACGGAAAAAGAGTTTGTCAAGCACTACATTGTCTTCTATCCTGCAGGAACTCTTTACACTAAGCCATAATGTCTACACAAATTAGCCAAAAATAGCAAACTGGACTTTAAGGTACCTTAAAGTCCAAACTCATTCTGACTGATTAGCCATTGTCGTCTTCTAGAGTAACCTCCAATAGCTAACTCTTGCAATTCTCGTTTAATTAAAAAAAAAAGCGCACTGGAGGAATACTGATGTGCCTGACCTCTCTGCAGATAACTTGTCTCAGAAGTCAAACTGCAATTTATTTTTTACCTTATTGACTTCAGCTTAGCCAAACTTCCCAAGAACCTCTTTTCTCCCAACCCTTCTCTCTTTTGCTGCAGTTAAAGATTTTGCAAAGAACAGATTTTTTTTTCTTCAGAAACAAGAATATCCCAACCTAAATACCACAGAAATCCAAAGTTGTCCATTATACTGCTACTCTCTCTGCAGATATTCTCCCCATCTAGATCTACAAAGAAAATTTTAGCATTCCTAGAATGCTTAAAAACAAGAGGATGGGAGAATCTTGGAAGCCAGACGCTACTATTGCAGCCAATTTCATTTTCACTAAGGAGAAAAGAAAAAAAAAAAAAAAAAATCACAATAAAAGCCCACATACAGCACATCAGAAACCATCACAAAAATATAAATTAAGCAAAACAAGGGAAGAGGAGGAGAAAGAAAGGGAGAAATTCCTGTGTTTTCAACTCAGGAACAAGTGAATCCTCTTGTCAAGTCTTTCAAACACAGTATTCCAAAAGGCATCCGTGTCCTTAAAAGTTCTTGAGATCGTCTCCTCCTCAGCCAAGAACGCTCCTAACTCTGAAGGAGTAGCTTCCATTCTTCTCACAGACCTCACACTTTCATCACACAAGTATTCCTTGAAAGGCCTCAGGCAAAAGCAATCCAGAAAGACTGAAGGGAAGCTTGGTTTACATCTTAGTTCCTGAGCCTCATGTATGGCTTAAGATCACAGGCAGCATCTTCTGTTCTACACTGAAATGTGAATCCTTACTCTAATCAACAAACATGACTGTCAAAGCAATGCGAAGGCTTCAGGCAGCAGGATGTGAACAGTTTTTGTACACAAAACAACAGCAGCAAGAACTATGGAGACTAGTTGGAACTGAGAAGGGAGTATATTTTTAAAATATATATTTAATTATTT
>NW_009724714.1:0-280 GCF_000703405.1 Apaloderma vittatum | reverse complement strand
AGGACACAATTTTCCATGTGAAGACTTGTTATGGCGCCCTCATCAGAAGCTTCTCCTTCATCCCCAACGAGGAGGAGGTTCTCGAGGACACAATTTTCCATGTGAAGACTTGTTATGGCGCCCTCATCAGAAGCTTCTCCTTCATCCCCAACGAGGAGGAGGTTCTCGTCCCACCCTTCGAGGTCTTCAAAGTCACTGACATCACCGATGATGGCAAAAGTAGAATCATCCATCTCCATTCCCAGGGAGTGTACAGTAACTACAACTGCGCGTTTGTGGA
>NW_009724713.1:0-12158 GCF_000703405.1 Apaloderma vittatum | reverse complement strand
TTTATAAATATGTCAAGAGAGAGTGTCAGGAAGGCGGTGCCAAGCTCTTTTCAGTGATGCCCAAAGACAGGACAAGTGGCAATGGGTTCCAGCTGGAACATAGGAAATTTCGCATTAGGAAAAACTTTTTCCCTGTGAGGGTGACAGAGCCCTGGCACAGGCTGCCCAGGGAGGTTGTGGAGTCTCCTTCTCTGGAGACATTCAAAACCCTCCTGGACATGTTCCTGTGTGACCTGCTGTAGGTGATCCTGCTCTGGCAGGGAGGCTGGACTAGATGATCTTTTGAGGTCCCTTCCAACCCCTGACATTCTGTGATTCTGTGATACTGGTGCCTGGGGCTCTTCCTCTCCAGGTGCAGAACTTTGCATTGCCCTCTGCTGAATTTCATGAGATTCCTGTTGGCTCCAGTCTCTTGACAACCTTCTGAAATGCAGGACAACCCTCATGTGATACCAGACACCTTTCCCATTTTTATGTAATCAATGAACTTTGTGAGGGCATGCTCTGCCCCATCATCCAGAGGTCATTAATGAAAATGCTGAATTGGACTAGGATTGAAGTAATGATGTTTGGCCCATTATTCCCTGAGTTCTGTTTCTTGGCCATTGAGAAAACAGTATTGTCATTTACTTTTCTCAGTGTTTTCTGGATGTCATTTATCTCTTTCCTTTTTTTATGAATCAAGCCCACAGAGTCTCAGGGAAGACATTAAAAAAGAAGCTGAAGCAGCATATTGTGAATGCAGTGGCAAGAATCTTTGCCCAATATTTTTGTAAGATTACATGAAAAAAGAGAAAATTTTGAAGTTATTATGGTTTCTGTGTAATGACGTTGTGACTAATGTACATGAGAACACTAGTACAAGAAATTATCTACACAAGATAAGTATCTGTTTTGGCAAGGGTGTAACAGGTAACAATCACAAGAAGGTGGACAGCAGTACCCAGGAATGTGCATCCTAGAACACTTTTCAACAATAGAGAAAACTATCCACCTCAAAAACATCTGCAATTAAAACAGAGCAAAATATTGAAGTTGTGTAGAAAGCTCTTCTGAGTGGTCTGAGATGCAGAGCTGCATATTCAGCAAGTAGCTTAGTGGGTTGGAATGAATTTAAAAACAAAATTTGGTTTTGATTTTAAGAGGGAGGATAAAAAGATGCATGAAAGCAAATTGCAAAAGGAAGGAAAAATATATTAACAAAATGCTTACTATGAACCATTCAAATAGAATAATAGAAATAAAGATTTAGAAGAATATTTATGAGCAGAATAAGCTCTTCAGTCAGGAATTCACAAAAGCATTTTTAGTACTTAGTGCATTTTCTATGTCTTTTCTCTACATAAGACCTTCAAAGGTAGTAAAACTTTTTTTCAGTTTTTTTTTAAATATCTTGGGTGTTGAGCTGATTCACAGAGGTATGGTTAAGCAAAAACATGTTTCTGTCAATACAATATCCTTAAAATTATGTTTTCTGCATTAAATGTTAGTTGATAAATTTTGTTGACCGAACTTTAGCAAACACAGTTGAACATGTTCCTGTGTGACCTGCTGTAGGTGATCCTGCTCTGGCAGGGAGGCTGGACTAGATGATCTTTTGAGGTCCCTTCCAACCCCTGACATTCTGTGATTCTGTGATACTGGTGCCTGGGGCTCTTCCTCTCCAGGTGCAGAACTTTGCATTGCCCTCTGCTGAATTTCATGAGATTCCTGTTGGCTCCAGATAAATTTTGTTGACCGAACTTTAGCAAACACAGTTGAATTTGTCTGCTTTGCCACGGGAATGTGGATAGGTTTGTATACACTGTGAGAAAGGATTTAAATGAAGAGATTGATAGCTCTGTGGGTTGAGTGCAGTGCTGAGAACACCGAGGTCCGAGGTTCGATTCCCGTTCAGTCCTCATGTGTTGCCTGATATAGTCGAGAGGTGGCATCCCTGGCCCATAACAGGGAGGTTGGATTAAAATGATCTCTGAGGTCCCTTCCAGCCAAGGACATTCTATGATTCTATGATATTTCCAAAACAAAAAAGAGATTTCTTTCTCAGAAGTCCTTCTGTCTTCCATCCTTCCCATTACTCATGACCACTGCTGTGGGATTTTATGTGGAAACTAAGATGAAAATCTATATGTGGCAAAGAACACTCTTACTAGAAGTTTATTTTTTCACACATGATATAACGTGAAAATATAATATGGCAGACACTTCAGGTTGGAAAATCACAACACTAATAATTTTGCCTAATAAGCATCTAAGAAGAAACCCTGTCTTGGTGAGTACAGACAGAAAGCCTAGGGAAGAATCTGCTCGTATTTATTATCTCTGGTGTTTCCCTAAAAGAGGAAAGCAACACAAAGCAAAACAAACAAAAACTGATTAACTTTTAAGAAGCAGAGTCAGGAGTGTATCAGTGTTGTTAATTGTCACAGGGCAGTACAGAGGTGAAGTAGCCACAAGGACAAAGCCATGCCACTCAGGAGCTTCAAATCTGAGGTATATTTACTAAGTGAAATAGCAGACTGATTTCTATTGTAAGATTTTGATTGTCAGATAGACATTCAAAAGCTCTGTACAGAAAATATACCAGGCATTATGTCTGGTTTTGACCCGCATCATTGACTTCAGGAATGTGACACTTGAGGTCTCTGTGTTTGAGCTGGTACCTGCCCTTTATGTGTTCCTCCTCAAGGTCAGCTTTCTAAAAACACTGGATGTCTGTGGATGTGTACCTCTCGAGAGAAGCTCTTGTTTTTAATATTTATGGCTTTCTCCCTTAGATGATTAGCATAAACCACAAATAGTCTTGCTGGTCACATCATGTCAAGCTAGACTCCATATCTAAAGCGATTGTCGTTTTTAACATCATTATCACCTTCTGCCCTTCCACTCCAAATATATCAGGAAGATGTGAAAATGTCCAAAGTTCATTGTCCTTTTTTCTTTCCTGTGGGTGGCTAAACCACTAGAGCAGGGCAGATGTAGCACTGAGGTTTGGCTAAGTTTCTTTGCAACGGCTGTGCTTTACTGGTTTTTTCCCAGGAATAAAAGAATAATCTGCTGAGTTACAATGGGAAGATATAGGCAAAGTCAATTTTACCTAAGTGAAACTTTTGGAGAGGCTTTACCTTGTGACACTAACTGCACAGAAAAACCCAGTGGTTATTTTTCAAAGTCATCTCTGCCTCCTGCACGTCATCTGGAGGAGTATCTGAATATGTTGACAAAAATAAATAGACGCAAGTAGTGACCTTTATCCCAGTGGAGATTAATTCCAAGTATAAATGTTTTAAAGACCTCTAGTTTAGAAAGGAAAAGAGAAAGCACAAGCAGTGAATAGCGTTGAATAGAAGTGACTAATTCACTGTGAATGCTACATGATTTTAGTGAAAATTTGAAGGGACATTTTTTCACTGCTTAATTGTTGTAACAGAGTTTAGCTGCTTCATTTCTTTATTGATAGAAAATGGAATTATTTTTGAAGTATTAAATCTGTAGGGCATTGCTATACCAGAATTTTAGTAATTTCTATATCTTCTAACTTCCTCTCATGGTACTAATTACTGAGAGCATGTTGCTTTTACCAGCGTCTCTGAAGGCAGGATAATTACATGGCTCTAATGATGTGTTTTCTTATGCAGACTTTAAACTTTCCCTATTTCATAAAAAGTGGTTTTATAATGCCTTGAGAAAGAGGAAGTGGATACTTCTAACATAAAAAATAGCAAAGAACTTCAAATCTTCCTTTTGTCTCCAAAGAAACAAAGGGATGTACAACATACTTCACTGATACTACTCCTTCCTGAAGATGGTAGGATACTGACAATGTCCTCATGTTATCTATTCACGTTTTTCACTTGATAAATTATAATCTCTCTAGAGGAATTTACAGAAGCATGATATAGTAAGGAAAATATTAATGGGCTCTAAGTCTCATGGCATCCTTAAGAGTGAGTTATCCAGGGAGTCTTTAAGAAATTATTTGTTAATCTGAACTTGCTTTCTGATAGGTGGCTTTACCCACAAAATACTACTCCATTGGAGACCAAGCTATGTGCAAGGATTCCTTCTGAAAATAGCTGGGAGGCATAAGAGTGGTATTATGCTTTCAATTTTCTCCCCATCCTGAAAGGCTGTGGAAAAATGGCTGTCAGATCATTGACAAATATATAAAGATACTGCATGAAATAATGTTAATATTATTGTAAGAAACTTTTTCAAAACCATTGCTGTAATTAACAAGATTTTTTAAAAAGTTATATTGTTTAGAAATGGATGATATGTCTAAAGCATGTGTAAAGCAGCACACATCCCTCTAATACCTTTATTGACACATATTTAACTTACATGTTTGCAATATAAATAGCTTGATCTCAAATTATTGCATACTATACTGATTAAAGACGTTTATGACTGTAAGATACAAACTTACAGTGGTTTGACCCTGGCTGGTGGCCACGTATCCACCACAGCTGCTCTATTCCTCCCCCTTCTCAACTAGACAGGAGAGACAAAATATAAAGAAGGTCTCATGAGTTGAGATAAGGACAAGGAGATCACTTAACAACTATTGTCATGAGCAAAACAGACTCGACTTGGGGACACTAATTAAATTTATTAATAATTAAACTGGACAAGGTCAATGAGAAATAAAAGCAAATCTTAAAAATAACACCTTTCCCCTATCCTTGCCTTCTTCCCTGGGTTAACTTTACTCCTCATCCCTCCACCTCCTACCTCCAAGCAGTGCAGGAGGATGAGAAATTTAGGTTGTGATCAATTCATTAGATGATGTCTCTGTCACTCCTTCTTCTGCAGGGGAAGAACTCCTCACTCTTCCCCTACTCCACCATAGGGTCCGTCTCATGGGAGACCGTTCTTCACAAACTTTCTCCAATGTGAATCCTGTCCAGAAGAGGCAGTTCTTCACAAACTGCCCCAACATGAGTCTTCTCCATGGAATGCAGTCCTTCAGGAGCAAATTGATCCAGCACGAGTCCCCCACAGGGTCACGTGTCTTGCCAGCAAACCTACTCCAACACGGGCTTCTCTCTCTCCTGGAGCCTGGAGCACATCCTCCCGGCTCTTCTTCACTGACCTTGATATCTTCACAATAGTCTCACTCCTCTCTCTCTCTCTTCCAGTAGTTGTTGCCCATTTCTTTTTCCCCACTTCTTAAACATGTTATCACAGAGGGTTCCTTCCATCACTGATGGCCTCAGCCTTGGCCAGCAGCAGGTTCATCTCTGGATTGGGCTGACATTGGCTCTATTAGACCTAGGACAAGCTTCTCAGGACTTCTTACAGAAGCTGACCCTGCAGATCCCCCAACTTTCAAAACCTGGCCAATACTCAATACAAGACTCAAGTTTACTATTAAATCGTATTATATATCCTGCTTTGAGCCAAACAGAATTGATGTTCAGTGGTTTTACTTTTCAGCAGTCTCTTCCAAGAGGCTGCACTTCCTAGAGTTTACAGGACGGTTTTTGCAGACAGCGTCCCCTTCTAGAAGTCGTAATATCTGATGTTTACAGTTACTGGCAGAGATTGGTATGCAGAAAAGCTCTTGCTTATACTTGCTTCTACAGTGACCAAGGGAACTGTCGGATCTTGTGTAACATATTGCAGATGCCAGGAAGTAAAAGGGGTTGCAAGGAAGTAAAAGTTCTCAATTTGGTGGAGGAGTGAACAGGACAGGTGATCCAAATCTGACCAACAAAGCATGCTATTCCACATACATCGTGTTCAGTATAAAGTGGAGGGATCATGGAGGTTAAGCTCGTACTAGGAGTTGTGTTCAATATTGGCTTTGTATATATTTGCATATATTTTGTTATTTTAATTATTTCCTTATTTGTACTATTACTGTTCATTAAAGTTGTCCTGGTTTTCTTTTCCAGTCTGCCTTATTCCCTTTGCCTTTCCCATTTGGGAAGGGAGAGGGGTTAGAGAGTGTCTGTCAGCATTTAGTGGCCAACCCAGCTCTAACCCTTGACGGTATGTATCTATTAACTCCATTAAATGATCTACATGTATCATATAGACACAGGTTTTTCTTTGTAGATGAGTCGAATTCTAGTTGCATAATATTTTTGAATACTTACAATGTTCAGACTCTGGTATACATTTTTTTTTTATATATGTAAACACTAAAAAATGCTTCACAAAGCTTTATGTGATGATAGTTGTCCTTGGTATAAGAACATAAGTGAAAATCTCAACCAAGGGTACTGGTTTTATGGAGGTGACATATAAGCTGTGACATGACTATTGGTACTCAGGTTTTTTAAATTACTCAAAATTTCATTCCTTTAAAAACAGTCTGGAAATTACTTGTCTGATGGGAAAAGCTTGGGAAAGACTGCTTTGATGGTTTAATAAGTTCACATAATTTATTCCTTTCGGTTCTTTTTTTTCCTTTTTTTTCTTACATCAGATTCTTTCCCAAAGTACAAATGTGCTGCTTTTTCTAAGATATTTGATGTTATAGGCATTTCATCACACCAGTAAAGTTCTATAAGTCTGAGCTATAACTAGTAACAGTATTAGACAGGCATCGATCATAATTTTTCCTAGTACAAAAGAGAAATGAAAATGTTGTAATAGCCCAGTAAGTTTTTATCCAATGTTACACTTACCCATCCAACTGATATTTTGTTGAATGGTGTCATCTAAATTCAATGGGTATCCATGAAAACAGATGCAGTTTTTGGGAAAGGGAAGAGAAAGAAAAGTGTTTCTAGACAGTAGAAATGATGAGGAAAACTGGAACTGAATTATGAACTGTGAAGTTTATAGGTAACTGGCATCTTCCCCACAGACATCTCAAGCGAAATTCTAGCTGAACTCTATTACTGTGGAAGTAGTTGGTGCCCATGCATTCACTTTGTTCAGAGACGAGAAACATAGTCTTCTAAATGTTTTTGTTTGGGAAAAAACAAAACCTATTACTCTTTAAAGAAACTATATTTTTCAGATTTTAGAGAAATTTTATTGGGCAAGTACTAAATTTCATCACGTAATATGCTAGTGATTTCTTCTAGCTACTGGAGTGAAAAGCCTCATACTGTGCCATGATGAGTCTTTGCAATTCTTCTCAGAGTGCAATATTTGAGTCTTTCTGCCTTTTTGATTTAAAAATCCAAACATAATTAATTTGCATAAATGTGGTATCGGGATGCCCAACCTTCAGTATTTCACATCAGACAGGACCTATCAAGTATAGCATTTCAGTGAACCTGTCTTATTGCACTTTTTCATTCTCATCTACCTCAGCACATGTACTGAAATGATTAGAAATAGTAAAGTTTAAGTAAACTCAATATTTTATGTAAGAAATTAGAACTTTAATGTTAAGATTTCCTTTACAAAATGAATACATTTTGTTGCAACTGAATGCATTCTAAAGACAGTGTTTTGTACCTTCTCTAGTGCATATGTTTAGGAATAGACAGTAAAGACAAGTACTTTTACTCTCTTTAGCAGTAAACTTCCTACTCCATGGTGTGAATGAACTTGGACAGGAAAGCAAAATACGTGATCACCTCAGTAGTCTGAATAAGACTGTGGAGACTGAGATTGCATTGTGAAGGGAATATTTCTGATCCTGTCTTGTTCTTCTGTGAGCACCCACACAGGAGACATAAGTAAGAGGCAAGAGTTCTGCCTGGGAGTCAAGGGGGTTTTGTGCTTCTGACAGCTTTCATGCTCATTTTATGCAGTTTTATTCAACTTTCTAAGCTTCTGTGCCTGGCACTTACCATCTGAAACTTTATTTTTTTTTTTGTTAAATGATCCATGCGTTGATATCTCCTGTAAGTTACTAATGCTCTCTGATCTCTGTGTTGACTGCAGTCTCTGAAGTACAGCTGTTTTTTTTACCAATGTACAGTGTAACAACCAATGTTGTTACGTTTTTTAAAATTACTAAATAACATGGTCATAGATACTGGCCTTTGGTTTTGGGTGGAAAAAAAAAAAGACTGTCTTTGCAGAGAAAATGCCATCAGAGAGGTTTTGTTTCAGTCTTTGGAAAAAAGACTGCAACAAAATAGTTCTAATGTAGGAAAAGATTAATTTCTCTGCAATGACATGACACTACTGGGAAATCTGGAATATCGTCATTGATAAACTGTTCATTTTCACAAATGTACTCCAGTGGAAAAAAAGCTGGTGACACTTGCAGCAATACCTCTGTGTTTCTCATGCTACTTCTCTTGAGCTGTGTTACCTTCTGTTTCCTGCAAAAAAACCCCTGTTTTCTTTTTCACCACTTGTTAGGATGGTAAAATTTGGTGCTGAAAATACATTTGTTCTCTGCTAACTTTCCATTTCACGTGGGCACGGACCAATGTAACAACTGCCATCACCAGCTTGGTGCTTGAATTCTAGTGATTTTTATAATTTCTCTTGACATGAGGATTTTAGTGGATCATAAATGGGGTCCAGCCTACTAGCTGAATCAAGCTAAGATGCTGCTGTTATCTTGTGTATTAGTACTATTTATAATTTATAAGGAAAATGAAAAAAAAAAAAGAGAACCACACAGCATAAAAAAAATCCCCCACAGATAGCAAAATAAAGTGATTTTTCATGTACAGGAACTATTCTGCCTTTGTTACTTGCAGAAATGGCAATGCAAGTGCCACTTTATATTTCATATATTAAACTGTTTTAACAAGCGTGGCTTTGTGTTTTCTGAGGCTAGTTCATGCTTTTTATTTTGTACTGTGAGCAAATGAAACCAAAGAAATGTATCTTCTGGGACTTCAGAGACATATCCCCAGATAAGCATATCTTTACTCCTAGCAGTTCTCTACTAGACCAGCCTCACATTTAACCATCACTTACAAAGTACAAAGGAAAGATCTGAGGATGTAAGATGTTAGTAATGGCCTTATTTTAGTGGCTGTATCTACATTTATTTTGCAAATTTACAGATTTTTTCAAGAGAACCGAGAGAACTAAATAAGTTTTGTGCTTCCAATCTCCTCCCACAAAATCCCAGAAGTTTCTGGTAATGTCTCTGTTTTAAGAACAAGAGAATGCTTAATCAACAGCACTTTGCTACGGCATCATTCAACAGGATTTTTTGGTTTTTGACAAAAAGTTCATGTCTTCTGATTATATATTCTGAAGCACAAACAGAAAAGGTTTGCAGAGGTGTTAGGAGGATAAATGAACTTATAAAGAGTACAGATTGTGTTTTATCAATTAGTTGTATGTGGGTTTTGCCTGACCTTCCACTTTGAGAAAAAAATCACTTTGGGCAGTAGTTTTCAAAACAATGTAATTTGGAAGAACAATGTTTCAATAAGAATCTTAAAAGCTCTCTATTTTCTTTCCTCAGAAAGGAGTTGTGCTCTAGCCAGACAACACAAATTTGGGAAATAGGAATTTGAGTACCACACAATTTCAATGTAACAGTTAAATATGTTTTTTAAATTTTTTTTTAAAAATGCAAGTTTTATAGAAAATCAATGAGAATCAGAAAAACTGTAATTTTAATTAGTCTAAAATCAGGCTACTTTACTATATAAGATTTCTAAGTTAGTTGATTTTATGTTCTCTCAGTACTTGTACCTAAAACCAAAATAAACACAATCCTTGGGCTTGTTTAGCAATAAATTAAAACTAGCTTGTTTGACGTTAACTAGTGTGACACAGAAGAGTTAATATTCTTGCGGTAGAATAAAGAATCTGAGATACAGAGTACTTCATTCCTTAAGAATTAATAACTACTCAGAGGAAGATTTTTTAGTGGACAAATACACATCCCAAAAATGTGCTTTCTTCTCCTGCTCTCATCAGTACAGACGATGCCACCAGCTTTGGTTGAACTGCATCATGTCTGGTAATGCTTTTGAGTCCTGTGAGGGGAGCATAGGGAAGCAGAAGGAAAGAAATCACCATATTTGTTTGCCTTGTCCAAAAGGATCTTTTTTTTCCTCATCATTTATTTATTTGTGAAATTAAGACAAACATACAAAGAGTTAACAGTAAAAATTAAATTAAATTTTAAAACTAAAAATTAATTTTAGAACTACAGTTTTTAGAAATAAAACTATTTACTGTGGTCAACTTTTGTCCAGCTACTTGTACAAAGAACTCAAATAGTTCAAAACAAGTATTACTGTTCTTTTCTGATAGTTTTATCTCTTTTCCACAAGAACACTTCCTGGCAGAATTTTTAATTATTGGGGTTTTTTTGTTGGCAAGCTATGTTATTTTGAGGTAATGTCTTTTAAAAATATTTGAAAACTGTCATTTTATAGAAAATGTTGAAGAATAATTTTGAATATTACAGAATTATTTTGATCAGTTTCATAAAATCTGTGACTAGTAATTAGTGTTCTCTTGTGAAAGGGGGTTAAATTTTCATTATTTCTTTAAGAAGCTGATGAAACTTTTCTGAGTTTTTTAGGAGTTAATTGTGTCTTAAAACTCTACCTGCTCCACTGAAGGGATTAATACAAGGTTAAGCTTGTTGTGAGTTTGACTGTCATTTTATAAAACAACATCGCTAGTGCACAGTAGTTACGATGTTTCATTTAGAATAATAATTGAATAGCGGGGGAAATACCAAGCTAATGAATACTTCATATAGCCATCACTTTGCAGAAAAATGGAGCACATTTGTCATCTTTTAACCCAATCTAACAACTAAGTCCTTCCCATCTGTTCATTCGTTCCCAATGCCAGCAGGATAGGGGAGGAAGTTGGAAGGGTAAAATTTAGAAAAATCATTGGTTGAGAAAAAACCAGTTTAATAATTGAAATAAAATATAATAATAGTAGCAATAACAATAATAATGAAGTAACAAAAAGGAAAACAACTAAAAGAAAGAAACAAAGCCCCAGAAAGACAAATGATGCAAATTAAAATAGGTGCTCACCAACAACTGATGGAATTATTTGAGATTCCAAGCTCACTACTTTATCTTCTAGGAACAAGGAGAAGAAAGGTCCCAGCAATGAGATATAATTTTTAGTTTTAAGGAGTGTGTTTTGTTTCAGACTTTTTACAACAATTAGAAAAATATAATGGAAATAAAGTTTTCTAAGGAAGCTTGTTTTTGTTGAAATCTTGTTGCTGGCTAGTCTTCTTCCATTTACACCCTTTTTTGTCACTGTTGATACTGACATTGCAGTGCTTAGCAATAGCAGCCATCTACAGAGCATTGGTTAGACCATCTGCTGTCTTTTGACAACATGTAAGAAACATGTTTGTTAAAGTTAACCATATGGAAAAACAGATTCTAAGAGCAATGCCCATTCATCAAGACCAGTTCACTGTTAGTTCACTGTATTTAATTTCAGAGGAGTAAAGATAATATATATCTCTTCCATGATGTTAAATCCTCCTATGGCAAATCTATCCCAAATTCCCCCACATGAGAACATCTCTCCATGTTATTGCTGTACACACAATATTATGTATACACTTGCAGCACACAGATTAGATTAAAAAGAGTTAAATCTAATTTGTTTATCTATGAAAAGTCTTTGCTTTCAGATCACAAGAGAAAATAAAAGGTTTGATACTGGAAATAAAAATAGCTGGGGCCTTCATAGGCTCTGGATTCAAAAATACTGGAAAAATGTTTCAAGTAAAATGTCAGTCTCTTTTATACCTCAAAGGTAGAGACTGCTCAATTCTAGCACTTTGATTAACACAGCAGGGCTGACTCTGAAGAGCAAACACTGACTGAGGAACAACTCTTTCTTACTATTTTTGCAATGTGCAATATTTGAAAATGTTGTCCATTATCCATCCTTCTGGTAGATTTTTCTCTACTAAATTAAACTGGCTGCTTTTCTTGCCTTTATCTTTAAGTGTTTAAGAAGAAGAAAAATTTTTCAAATAACTTTTTTCCTCCTTAGCTCTTACTAGAAGGCAATGTGATTTCCAAAATTTACTCACTTATGATAGATCCCTGTGCTGCTAAACTCCTTGTATCCCATTACTCTCTGTCATGTACGGTCCTGCCAGATGTATGATTCTCATTCAGCAGTATTGTGTTAGTTTCTTTTTGCCACAATTCATCTTTATTCTACTCTCCTGGGATATTGTATCTACTTCACATGTAATTTCAGTAAATTTCCTCATATTGGTCAACTGCAGCCTTTTTTATTAACAGAAAATGAAGGATATTTTT
>NW_009724712.1:288-539 GCF_000703405.1 Apaloderma vittatum | reverse complement strand
CTCTGCAGCACAGCAGTCAGTGTCTGTGGTTTTCCTTCTGAGCAGGGCCCGTTATACAGCCGGCTGCACTGTGACACATGATGCCTCATCCATAAGGACAGATCAGGTGAGGGGTGGTCTTGCACAAGTCACCCGTTGTGTCCCCAGGTGACATGGACTCTGCTGGTTTCTCTCTGCAGAGAGTGGAGATGCTGGATCCCCTCCTCAGGACAGACTCCTTGCCAGAGAGACACAGCCACGGGGGGGACCCA
>NW_009724712.1:0-278 GCF_000703405.1 Apaloderma vittatum | reverse complement strand
CAATCAGCAACTGTTTCGATGATACATTTGGTTATTTTCTGGGACTCCTCTTTCCACATCAGTTGTCATAAAATACAAACATTTCATAGAGATGGTCTCTAAGGCCCTGTTATGTTCAAGAAAGCTTAGCAGGAGCTCTGGAGTGAGCGAAGAAGATAAACACGGGGAAGAACCAGGAAGCGTAGGAGAGATTGTCCTTGTGTAGGTCTGAGAGAGACGACCGGGGGATTTCAGGGAGAAGCAAAAATCATGGCAGATGGCTTTAGCAAATCCTTAAA
>NW_009724711.1:25846-60454 GCF_000703405.1 Apaloderma vittatum | reverse complement strand
TGACCAAAGTGCATGACCCGGCACTTGGCCAATATAAGGATAGATTATTATGTTTTGAATTTAGAGATGTCCTTTAAGGCAGCAGATAAAGATCTCGTGAGGGCAAGGGACATGACTCAGTATTTCTACTCTGATTTACAACTTAAAACATTTCCAGTTGTTCTAAATCTTTATTGTAAACATGCACATATAGAATCATAGAATGCATTGGGCTGGAAGGGACCTACAACTATGGGAAAAAAAGTATTTATTAATTCGTAGTAATCAGATACTTTGCTTGTGTTGCCTTAGTTTCACAAAGGACATGAGATGATACATCCTTAGGTCTGATATTTTTTCTTAGAATGTCCCAATGTTTACTACAGATGGAAAGGTACAGTTAAACACCACTAGATTTCTTTTTTACCAACCCAGAACCTTCAGTGAGACTTTGGATCCAGCAAATGGGAGTTAAGCTGTAGTTGTAATTAGTACTTCTATTTTATTTTAGAGTAAAATTGGGTTTGCGGTTATAGGAAAAGACATTCTTTTAATGGATAGTAGTAATTTACGGTCTGTTATTTGTATGTGTGGTTTGTGTTTAGCTGTATATTTTTTTTCTGTTGCCACCTTTTTTTTGACAGTGGATCAAAATTCTCTTTCAAATGGGCATGATTCGATTGACGTTAGTAGTAGTTCAGGCATTTATACCTAAAGAGAATTTTATTCTCTTTACTGTCAGTTTATAATGATGTTCAGTGTAACCGGTTAATGGTGTTTTCTGAACGCAAACTGGGAATTGTAATAGGAGCTGCATCATATAGCTAAATGATTTCTGATTTTGAATGCCTGAATGTCTCATTCAGATTATATTTCATTCTTCATCAAAAATTAACAAATTATAATATAAACTCTCTGGATCATAAACTCCGTCTTTCCTTTGCACAGCAGCTAAGGCAGAGAAGTCCTGGCTCACGGCTTTTAGGCAACATACTGTATATAAAAATAATAATGCAATTAAATTCAACTTTAAAGAGAATGGATTATATGCAATCAACATCCACGACGAGGGGGTTCGCCTCCATTATCAGACATGTTAGGTGAAATTGTAGTTGCTTCCATTTCATTAGAAATATTACATTTCTTTCTCTAAATTTACCTTCAGACATTACTTCCCATTGTGCTACCTCTGTTGAGGCAAAACTAATGAAAAGGAACAAATGATCAACAAAAATTTTAATCATTTGACTTTGCCAAAATAAAAAGTACTGACCACCTACTCCTTTCAGAATAAGGAGGCCCTGATGCTATTTCTTATATTGCTTGTGACTGAGGAATATCTCCATGGATTGTTATTTATCCTTTATTGGTCTGATTTCTTTAGAATGACTACATTTCACACAAATCTGCAAGTCTTTCCAAATAAATACAGATTGTCCAGCAAAATGGATGGTACAAGGACATACCATCCATATTATTGCCATTTAAGCTCTTTACACACCACCAGAGTAATGTAATTCTGATGTAAAAGTAATTCTGATATTCCTCCCTTCTTTTCAGCCCACTCCTTCTTAACATGGGGGCCATCCACACCTCCTTCATGGCAGAGTCCATGTACATTCCCAAAGTGAAGGCAGATGTGAAATAATCTTTTCCTCAAATTCAGGATTTTAGCCAGTCCCTTGCTTTTGCATAACACATACCAAAATAAGGAAGCATTTAATCTGATTTCATCAGTTTTGCCTAGTAATACTCTAGTGCAGTCCTTCAAAAACCATAGATGCACAGTGTTTAATTCTGTGGCTAAAAGCACTGCTGGAAATTAGAAAATTCTCATTTCTTGCTTGCATATAATACCAAAGCAATTTTTCCATCCCTCAAGCCGTAAATTCCGACATAACAGCATGCATTTGTTGTGTTACTGTAACAGCCTTGGTCTTGCTAAAAGCATGTAGGATGCTGTTAAACGGTGGGTTCATCCACTGAGACCCCTATGCTTTAAGGAATTTGCTAATGGTGAAATGCAGGATGGAAAAACCAAGATTCTGAACCACTGGCTCGGAGATAATCAGCAGGTAGATCAAAACCTGAAGCCTAAATTGGAGAACAGCAGCAGTATGCCAAGCTGTTATCAAAAGCCACAGTCCCTGAATAAGTGTTTCACAGGATAATGTCAGAGGCAAGTATCGTGTCACGTTTAAGAACATGTCCCAGTTGGTTTCTTTGTACCATTAAGTGCTAGATTTTAAATGCTTGTAGTTTTTCAAAACCTTGCAGTATAAAAATCAGTGAGTAGATTTTTACTCATCCCATGATATTATGTTTGCCTTTTATTAAACGTGTCCAGGGAAAGTAGTGCTAGGTTGTCTTGCCTATTTGCATAGCAAATAATCTATGCTTGTGCTAGTCATAGGCCCATATCTGTGGCAGTAAATTAATACCTGAACTCTTTGTTCTTCAGCTAAATTTCTTTTTAGTCCCTTTTTTGGCTTCACACTTTATGTGCTACATAAAAGACATCTACCTATGCATAGACTTATTGTAGTCTTAATTTATCTCAGCACTCTTATTAAAATCCACATATATTCCTCCCCACAACTAAGAAGAAACCAGATTAAATTTTCTAAAATGCTTTTTTCTTTGGAGAGTTACTGCTCTGTGTGTGTATCTGTATTCATTAGGCAATATTTACTGTTGTGGTATGGCCTATGTATGGGGCCTGGGAAAAACTTGTCATTCTAGAAATTGTCTGTATATTTACAGTGTTTTATTTCCCATCTGAGTGTTATCCATGAGGAGGAAAATACTTTTATGAATTTCTTCTTTTTCAAAATTCTTTTTATTCTCACAATAGTTGCAGGAGAAGAGTGATAAATTTTACCTTTTCTCTGTTTTCTAATAAAGCCATTCTTATGTTGGTGACTACTGTTGAGGAGGTTTTTTTGTTGATTTTTTCCTTTCTGAGTAAACAGCCAGCATGGTCAAACAGGCAGCTCCCAAGTGGGATCAAACAAAGGATGCTCTTCTTGTCTATTCCTAAGCTAAGGGAAAGGTTGGTAAACCAACCTAAGCCATGTACCACCACCGAGGGCAGAGCTTCATCCCCTGCATCATGGCTGTGGGATGACACCAGGGAGGAGGCAATGTGGAGTGCAGAAAGAGGTTTTCCTCACACCCACCAGTGGCTGTCAAAGACTCAGAACATTCAGTCTCTGAGGAAGTCAAAAAGGCAAAGAAAATAGGCAAAGAAAGCCTGTTCTGAGCAGGTTCTGCTGTTTCTGAAGGGAAGAGCAAAACCATCCTAAATCTGCCCTGTCTGAGGGAAGACAGAAAGAGAAAGGGCATTATGGCAGAAACCAAACTTATCGTATTATCTGCATGAAAGGTAGGACAGCACAGATTCTTGAGGGCCGAGGAGAAGAGCAAGACCACTCCCTACAAAAATCCTTTCTGTAAGGGTGATTAGCTGCAAGCTGGGTTGTTACTTATCAATTCAGTTGTATAAAATATTAAATAAGTTTGAAAGCAGCTAGAAGAGAGCAGGGCAGCTAAGAAAGAATCTTGTAAACATTTTCCATTCATTTTTTACTTGTTATTGCTTTTGTTTTGCATAAACATTCTTGGTTATAATCTTTTCCTTGGTAGCATTCTACGATGATCTTACTCACAGTAGTGCATTATAAGAGACTGGACAGTCTAGTACAGATCAATATGTGCTGGTTTTATTGACAATAATGAATGAGTAATTTCTCTAGCTCCCTAGATTTTAAATATTTTTCAGTATTTTATATATATATGTGTTTCTTTTGGTTAGATTCTGTTTATATATATTTTTTAATATAGCATGAAACACTTCCATAACAGATTCAGACATTTTCTAGTTTAATATTAACATGGAAATAATACTAAGCCACAAAGAACTGTAAAAGAGGGTTGAGTTAAATCCCCAAAGTCAGCATGATCAGAAAGAAGGGTGAAACGTCAGACCTGGTGTAACCCACTTCATTGTGCCTCATTTTCACAGTGTTCATACAACAGTGGGTGATCTTAAACATCATAATTGAATAATTATGACTCAGGATGTTTTGCCTTAGGGCATAGTTTTATCTTCTCCTGATGTGGCAAATAATGTTCCATGTCATTTTGCATTAAGAAACACAGGAGCCAAGCCCCGTATTATGGGCTGGTTATTTTAGACTAACATCACAAAATTGACTGCAGTTTCAAGTTAAAGCACAGCCCTCCAAAACTTGCATCAAAGCCTTGTATATTTTTAGCAGAAATATCAATAAGCCCACAAGTAATGCCTGGTTGCTTGAGAGGTTTGTGTCATTCTGATACACAGGTTGGTTTATTAATATGGGTAAGAATTGGACCTTCTATTATAAATTGACTGAAAGTGTTAAAAAACCATTCTGTATTGAGTCAGGTATATATAGAATACCATTGCTGATGGCATTTCTTTTAAACAAGTAAATTTACTTTGAGAAATGCAGCTGACACCACAGAATGCATGGCACAGAGTGAGGTTTTGCAAAGAGGTTTACTCTTTGAAAAGTAAATTTAACTTATGTCCAGGTGAACTGGTACTAGATGTCCTTTTCACATATAGCTAACTGCAGGTACAGCCTCTATTTTTTGCTTCATCACAAAAATAAATGACATGCTCAGGGAGTGCTAGATCTCATCACATCACAGCTTGATTCTTCTGCACTGCTGGTGAGTTTGCCAGTGGCAGCTGGGGTGACATTAAATGAGTTTGCTTCTGGAGAAAAAGTGCCCCAGGAGAGGAAAATATGAGTGCTGTTTTGTACAGCTGAGTCACAGCTGTCAATCTTCAGTTTATATGAAAAGTGGCCAAAACACTGTCAGGATTAGCAAAAAAATCCCAGAGTAAATTCAGTAGATTGGGTGTAATCTCTTGTCTTGGCTATCCATTACTCCACACAGCTCAGTTTTGTTTATTTTGTGCATAACAGTTCATGTTATTTTGTACGTTAGGATCAGAAACATTTCTGAATTACTTCAAAATATGTGTAGAATGACTAAAATTCTGGAAATGATGGCATTGGTCTCTATGCTAAATGTTTCTCAGTATTTATTACCAAGGCATATTTTTCTTTTTAAAAATATTAACTTAATTAAATGTCAGGTTTGTATGAGAAGAGAGATATTTCAGGGAAAGTTTGTAATGAGTGGATGAAATACTTAATTGTTTTGTTTCGGGCCAGGTGAACATTGATCTCTGAAACGTTCAGAAGGCTACTATATCTTCTGAAAGCTGTAATACCAGATAGCGTGAAATATTGTTCTCCATTGCCTGTGTCCAGCTCCAAACCTGGGTTACATCCAGGTACAATCCTTTCCTGTGGTTCAGACGCCACAATTCTGTGCTGTGGAGAGTAAATGTGATCTATTCCCTCCATCCAGATGCGTGCATTTCTATCTATCACACACTAGCTGGCTGGAGAGCTCGACTTTACTGCCCACCATGAGGCACCGCACAAGAATGCATTGTTTAGTTTAGCTCTAGTATTTCCCCACCTTTACTCTCTCTTATGTGTTCCTGAGTGACTTGCAAAAGAGAAAACTGGCTTACAGGTATCTTGCCTTGTCTAGCAGACTGAAGCCAACATGATTCTTCAGTTGACTTTCCAGCAGTATTACAAAGTACTGTTCACTCAGCAGTGAAAGCCTAATGCGCTTTGGAATTAAATGGAATACATGAAATCTGCGACTTCTCTATATATTTAAATTGTTTGCATTCAGTCTGTGTAAGCCTTACTTTGACTTACTAAAAAAAGTCAAGTATGTTAGACCTAACTCAGTGTTTGAAACAACCCATTTTACCCTGTGTGAAAAAATAATGCAATATCCTGCAATTCTGTCCTACTTACTTGCAGTAAATGCTGGTATAATTGTTACATGTGCTGGTATAGCCACTTAAATAACTGTTCATAATAATAAGTTCCTGCATGTTGCCGTTGTTCAATGTATGTTTTACCTTAAGTTGAATATGAAACATTTTTAAATTTTCTCTTATACTGAATAAAAACTATTCAGTTGCACTGCAGTGGGGTTAGACTGGATGACCTTTAAAAGTTCCTTCCAACCCAAAGCATTCTATGATTTTATGGTTCTGTGATATAGGTAGTGAATGAAAACATAAAGGCAACATTTTATTCCATGAGACTTAAGTGGAGAGTGTTCCCTTTGCAAATCCCTCTAGCTAGTTAAGTATTTTATGTTAATACTCAAGACAAGATGAATCAAAATGTAAGATAATATCTACAGGTCTTTGTGTTGTCTATGAGTGATTGAATGCAAAAACATTTGCAGAAACAGATCTTAAAATTTATCAGAAAAAACAAATCAGTATTTATCATTAACTGAAAACTAAAAAATGGGTGTCTTGCACTCATAAGATGTGGAATGCCATCATATTTTTTTATCGTGTTGGTACATAGGAAGTAAACATATGAGAAAAAGAAATGTGATGTTTTTGCAGCTTGTGCTAAGCATTTTCCTTGATTCTCTTTTTTATCAGTAACTTTATTTCTAGTCTACGTGATTCTGGTTTAGCATATCTTGGACCTTGTCCATCTGAGTGACACCAACTCTTACTATCAGTGTAATTCACATTTTCTTTCACATTTCGTTTTCTAAAAATGAGGCAGGACACGATTAGAGAAGGGCCTGATCTCTGCTGTGAACATAACGTGGTTAGAATACAGGAACTTAAAAAAAATAAAATAATTGAGTTACTCAGCTGCAGTAAGCCTTGACTCATTGAATATTAATGAAGAAAAGAGGGCGAGGTAGCTGAAGTGTTTAGTGTATATGAATCTGTGCTTCTGCATCTGTGAATTCCAATGATTTTTTTCCTCTGGACTAAGATACAAACACCATTCATTTCTGAGTCGAGCACTAAATTGTACAACCTGTACTTTCATAATCAAAGAAGCCAGAGTTTTTAAAATAAAACCGTACTTTTAAATCCATGCTGGAGCATACATAAACTGATTATCAGAAATATTGGATGCTCAACAGGTCAACGGGGCCTGTTTTACTTTCTGCACAGGAAGAGAAACTACAGCTGAGAATGTATTTTAAGTATATATTCTACAAATTTTTGCATTTCTCAGAAAAAACATCAGGACTCTGACACCAATTTATATAATACAGAAAAACAGATAGAGTCTTAAATTGTTTTAATTGATGTAGTCACTGTGTATCTAAGATGTTGGTACAGTCAAATGGAAAATTGCTTTTGTGGGAGGTGACTGATTCCACTTCCACAGAAAATAATTTTGTCTACCACAATTTTAATTTGTTTACTTTTATTGGAACACCTTCTATTGCACTTACATTTAAAAAGCCATGCTTAAAAATCGTTGGCATCTTTTGCCTTTAAAGTTGCAGAGAATTAGGTCAACATTTCCCTCCATCAAAGACTGAGGAACTCAGAAATGACTTTTGCCTGTAGGACAGGAATGAATGTACGTTAGTTTAAAGGCCAGTGAAATATAACTGCAAGCAAATCTTTATTGTTGAAATCATAACATTCATTCATCAGAATTGAAATGGAAGAGAATCAAAATGCTAAAAAACTATAAACCAAGACAAATATTGAAATCCTTTTTCAAAATTACTCAGTTTTCTATTCTAGTAAGGCTCTAGTCTTACAATCAAAAGCTTTTAGGTCCAAAGATATCCCCATATGAAACTAAATTTGCTAGTGTTATGTTTGCCCGCCTTGTGTTGGAGCATGGAGAAAGCAATGTCAAACACCATTTTAGAATACTTGGGTAGATTTTTGCACTTGAATCATAGATATTGGCAATTTTAACTAAATAATAAATATATTGTCAGAAAACAAAAATATTAAAACTTTTCCTACTTCATCTTAATATTCATAATTTTTAAAAGAAATATAACCTCTGGGGGCAGCATAATTCTTTACCTTTTGAACTGTGTATGTTAGTTAATCAATTACTAAATGTAACCAAATTATTTGCTGGTACTTCTTTGGAGCCACTTACTCAACTTTAAGTAGCTCCTGTGTACTGACCCTCAAAAGTGACCTTATGGGACATAAGGGGCATAGTATCATCAGGGTAACTTGTGGCTGTGAATATTCTTAATTTAGTAATGCTGATTTTAACAATCCACTGAGTGTGGCTGTTCAGCCTTCCTTTGCCTGTCATCAAGCTGTCTCTGCTGCTAGATTTTCATGTTACCATCTCCTAATACAAGGGTTAAGGTTGCACATAAGAAAAATCACAACCGATGCTAGTCTTGCAGCCCAATCTCTGTGCGTTGATTTCTGGTCTCTGATTCCAAACTGGGCTTTCCAAGTTAGTCCTGTCCTGGCTTGAGTCCACACTGCACTCGTCCTGCAGTTGAGGCACAAGGAGTAGTTGTATTGAGTAATCAAAGCAAAATTTCCTGGTGGAAGCCCCCCCTGTAGTACATGATTCAATCTAACTAGATGAGGAAAACATCTTTCTCCTCTTCTGATGGTTTAGCAGAGACTGTCGAGACTTCTAATCAATCGTCAGTCAATGTACTCAATTCCCAAATCTGAAGAATTTGTTTAAAACACTGGGTTTAAGCTGCACTGAACAGAGATGGAGAAAGAATTTTCTACCAGTGCAGGGCAGCTGCAGTGGAGACATTATACAGAAGCTTTTCTGTGTAGTACCTTTAATGATTTCTGTACTCCACGTCTATTTATGTGTGGCAGGGGAGGATCAGAGAACCCTTTCGGATCTTCACACCCCACTACTACTCTCGCACTTTGCACATCTGTGGGCTTTCAGCTCCTCTTTACTGACAGGGGTCTGATCTTCACAGACCAGAGCTGCCTCCTGTGCACTGTGACAGACTCACCTGCTCTCATTTCCCAGATTGAATTTATGCTAGATTGAGTGTTGGCAGTGATCCTTACCCAGCTACAAAGATAGAATGTTTGTGGGTCGCCAGTTAGATGGGAAGGAAAATGTAAATGGATCTCTGCAGAGGTGAATATAATTCTTAATGCATGTGTTTTACAAACACATTAATTTAAATAACAATATTTCATGTGATCACAAAATAACTTTTTCCATGTTAATAATCAAGCAACCACCATAGCCCCAAGTAAGAAAGTAAAAACTGAAGGGTTGAAGGGTTTGAGCATTACATACTAGAATACTTCCTTCATCTCTAAAAAAGTAGGGATAATTAAATAGCCAAATCATAGTTGTCATGCTCTTTTTAAGAAGCCCCTGAAGGCGAGTCCTTGCTTTGCCTGCACTGTGATAAATATAGGTCTGCTGAGGAAAATCATTGAGATGGGTGACACCTTTGGCTCATAGATCATATCTTTGTTTTCTTTCGTCTCCCAATTAAGGATGTTGTTGTTTTTTTCTTAGTAAATAAATTTCAATTAATGAAATTCCATCTGTCTCATACATTATGGTGGTATAAATTTGAAAGCATTTAGCAGATGCCCATATAAAAATCCATTAACACGTAGCAGGTTCCCTGACATTTTAAACCCATATATCTCTACCGGAACAAATAACAGAAAACAAGTCTACATTCTTGAAAAATTTATGTCTCGCTCTAATGCAGGTAAAAGATTCCTATGCAGAAAGAGGCATATTGTGGAAGATTATAAAAATATCTCATGTTTTCAGTTTTGTAAGAGGAAAAGTCATAAATACATTCTGTTATATTCATTTGCTCTTCGTACAAGACTGCATATAAAAAGTAGGAGCCAACTAAATTCCAGGTAAAAGATGATACTACTGTCACAAAGCTTTGACTTAGCGTTTATCATTCCTAGTATCATGTGAGGCTCTCTAAAAATTAGCATTCAGAAATTCTGATAATTTACTTCTCTCTAAACATTTCAATCTGACACAGTTATTAAAACAACTTTAATAATAGGCCATAAAAAGCCTATTAGTAGTTCACTACTTAAAATCCTACCAACAATGTCAAGCTTGGGAAGGAAGTAAAGGAATGGAAAAGATGACCTTGAGTGGCCTAAAGCTTGTTATATTTATTTGGAAATGGGCCATATTAGGTGAAATCAAGTAAAAGAGGTGTGCACATAATGCCAAAAGGCGGAGAAACAGCCACAGAAGAGTATAGAAATACACTCTTGCAAGTCTGCTCATTCTGCTGAAGTAGTCATTGCAATATGTACATTTTTAAATACCTATTTTTATTTTCCTATACTAAAAAGTGTTTTCTTCAGGGTAAAGGGGAACTAGATGCTCTGTGGAAACCAGTCTTTTTCTTCTTTTGGTTTCTCTTTTAATATTTATTGCGGTAGAAACAATAAAGCTGGCTTTTCATCCCTGTTCTGTGAATTCACCACTATGCAGAGGGCTGACACAAGGCCCATTTTCCATTTGAATCCATCTAAGCCTCCAAACTGCAATTTAAATGATGCACAGTGCTTGTGATCACATCCATAGCAAAGGGATGAATTCTTAACATAAAATACTTTGGAAAGTGATAGCCGTATAAGGTTCTTCAATGTTTTTCTGTGTTTCACTTTAAGTTATTGCACTGTCAGTGTCTTCACATAACCATGGCAAATTCAAATTTGAAGTCTGTCGGTTGGAAAGCAAATTCTAACAATTTACAGGTAGTGATTTTCCTTTAAAATAGCTAATTTGTGTTCTAACCACATGCAGTTACGATAGCATTCCAGGAGCGTACTCATCTCTTTTAAGGATTTAAATGTAAAGGTAAATCCCTGCGTAAGGTAGATGTGTACAAAACAGTGTCTGTTGTAAGGCAGCGATTGCAAGACTGCTACAAAAATGTTTAGCATATTGCTTCCATAGATGAGAATGAGGGTTGTCAGATCAAAGCAAATGAAAGAAGCTAAACATGGCTGGAGACTTTGACCTCAATGAAGCAGCTGCGCAGAGGAGCCTACCCTTCTTGGGAAGCAAAAAAAGCTGCCCTTCCCTTTGACTGTGTCATTGCCACAGTTCTGTACTTGGCTGTCCTCTCTGTTGTAAATTAGAATAGATGAAAGCTGTCGAGCCAAGCCAGTGATGGAGGCTAATTTGATGTGATATAATTGATGAACTCTAAATCGTCCCACTTCTCTCTCGAAACAGTCTGACTGGGGCTCAAAATGCCAAAGTGCTTTGATTTACACTCTCTGTCACCTTTATATTGAAGATCTCAGTGTGGCAGCAGTGAGGGATTAACTTCTTCACAGTGTTTTTTTTCTAATCTGTAGAGTATGTACACACACAGGCTGGTGTAACCTCTTGTAGAAACATTATGGGGAAAGTCAGGTTTCCTTGTTTGCAGCTGGATTGTGCACAAAGTTATTATCAAGAGAATAACAACCTGACTTCTGTTGCTACAGATATTGCCAAGATGGTCTCTTGAAATTCGTGATGTACTGCTTGTTTCAGAACTGAGTTTTAGACTGTAGAATTAGCATATTTGATGCTTGGAATCCCTCTATTTCTGAAATTCGGAGGTAGCTTAAATATTTTAGGAGGTTAGACAGGTTATAGTCCCTTCTTAGCTGTGGCTTACTCGATAGCAGTTCATCTCTTAAAATAATTCACCATTAAATCCTGCAAGCTTCAGACTTATCCCAGCACTTTCCCCTTATTGATAATTTCCTGTTCAGAATACTTGAACTCGAAGCAAACTCACTTTCTTGGTTTCTTTAGAAGTTAAAGGATGGTCAGTGGCCTTGCATTCCTATGTATATAGCAGGAGTGAAAAGCTTTGCAATCAACTTCATGTATTCCTGAGCAAGCCCCATTAAAAGGTGTAACATCTCACATCTGCTAAATCAGTGGCTTCAAAGTTGGGAATAACATGAGCAAAACAGAGCTGTTTTAATTCATGCTATTACTCTGATCACATAGCAGAACTGCATCTGTTTCAGAGCCATCCGCTCCCCTGCACAAAATGAGTTGGCTGGGGCCACTTGCCATTCCCGCTGGCAGCGTGTGCCAAATTCTTGCTGACCTGGATGCACTAGGTATGGTGAGCAAATCTGTGAAGTTTGGAATATTTCTTTGGACAAGCACACAGATTTCAGATCTGTATCCTAGCTTCCCTGACAATGCCAGTATTTTTTTACTTTACAAGTTACAATTTATTTTTTTAAAAAATAGAAAATAATAAGGATAAATAAATGTAAATGTTGGATTCAACGTCATCTGAAAAAAATCTTGAGATTTTGAACATCTGAAGTTAGTATATAGTCTAGGGTCCAGGTATGTTTCAGAAACTTCAACTTTTTCTAAATTGGCATAGCTTCAATTCAGTCATTGTAATTTGGACCCTATGTTTTCACATCAGTTCACATTGGAAACAAATCCAGTCCCTACACTTTTTGTTGTCTTGTAGGTTAAAAATGCATTGACTTTATTTGCTAATTTAAATGTCTCGCGCTTAAGCCTCTCTTTAAAGTAATTGTACGTACACCACATCTTTCTGACTTTGTGCTAGGAAAAAATTGTTTTAAAAAACACTTTTATTAAAGCCTCTTTAATAATCTGTTAGTACCTAGAGTAAAAAAGAGATAGAATATCAAACAGGAATGTAGAAAGATGGGTTAGAGAATATTTGCTAAATATTCAGTTTAGATAACCTGATTAAATTTGTTCTAGACTTGTTAAGGGAGTTGGCTAAGTATGCATGGGATCCCAGAGCCTATAAGGGTTGTTTCTGAGGCTTCAGCTAGGACAACTGAGGTTCAAGAAAGAGATGATTGTAATTCTTATTTAGAAAAGAAGGGGGGAAAGGAAGGGCTGGACAATTAGACATCAACAAATTTATCATTAACTCTTAGGAAATTATTGGAATAAACAATTTTTAAAATAATCTACAATAATTTAGATGAAAGCAAAGTTTTGAGTGGCATTCAATGTTGTTTTATCAAGTACAAATCATGTTAGGCCATTATGTCAAGCAGACCTTTTAGATAAAAGGGAAATGAAAGGAAAAACAACATTCTTGGGTTAGTTAGAAGTCATTCACTGTGAAAAGGGGAAGGTACGTAAGTGAGCTTCTGCTGGAATCTGATTCTGATACCGATTTGAACATGCAGCATGGTTTTTGCAAATGCAGCTGTCATTGTAGTAAGAGACACTGCAAACATGCTGTGAGAATATTAAAAAAAAAAAAAAAGTAGAAGAAAATGGCCAATGAGCTTGGTAAGGATATTCAGAAAATGAGATGGAATGATGATGACTTGGAAGTGAATATAAGTTGCTATGCTTCTTTTGTAGAGGAGATCCTGGCATAATATTATCAATAAAAAAATCTGTAAGGCTTGTGAAGTGACCCTTCTGTTTGCTGTGGAAGGTTTGGGCCCCAGGTTTTAACAAGAGTGTCCAGCACTGGGAGAGTACAAAGAGGGGAGCACTAGAAATGGGAGCAGGAGTGGAGACATAATACTTACATATCTGCATTTGATTACAGTTGAGAAAGTTAAAACGAAACTTCAAATTTATAAAGAACATTTCTAAAGGAAACGAGAGTTCTTATGGGGTTTTCCCTCACTTGTAGGCTGGGAGTGCTCTACATTGTAGACAGAACAAGAAGCAATAGGCTTAAATGTCAGCATGAAGATTTAATTTAGATTTTTCAAAAGACCTTTCCAGCATGGGGTTCATCAGGTGCTCTGGGCTTGTGGAGTGGCTGTGAACTTCCATCACTGAGGCCTTTTCAGGGAACTTATACATCTGCTAGAATGATCATAATGACACTGCAGCCTACCTTTGAGTAGGACTAGTGCCCAGAAGTAGAAAAAGTGCTCTCATGAAATACACTCAAACCCAGTTTCTTTTATTAGACTCTACTATCTTTATAGAAATCTGACTTGCTATAGGAAGAGCCTAAAACTTTATTTCAGAGCTGGGAATTATCAGCTTGACATCTGTTGTCTAAAGTAAGCAACTGAAGCTGGTTTTAGCTGTAGTGGTAATATTGGATAATATTCATGATACCTCATTTCAAAAGCAGTAACTTAATAATGTCAGTAGTATGCACTGAGATTTTCTGAATGCAAGGTAGTTTCGTATTGTTTCTGTTCCACTTATAAAGATGGCACTTATGTTTAAAGTACTATACTATTAGTGTTAGTGGTTCTTTAGAAGAGATTTTGAAAAGCATTATTTATGTGCCACCACTGTAAATGAAAGAGTTCCATGGAGCAGTTTGCATAATATGATACTTGAAGCTCTCTTTCATAATCTGAAATAATTAATTTTAACACACATTTTAATATATTCATTTATAAATAACTGTCCTTGAGCAAATACAGTAGAATGTCTTATGTGGAAAAATTTTAACATATATAATTGCTGGATCTGTCTGTCTTTTTCTCTGTAGACAGAATTAGTTTGCAGAATAAGTAGTTTCAGAAATTTTCTGTGAATTAAAAATGGCTCTGCTGGGTAAGAGCAAAATAATCAACAGTTTGCTGAAAGCATTTTTTAAACCCACTTGATTAGGAAGAAGAGTGCAATTCTGGGGTTAGAAAGATCTACAGAAAGTCTTAATTACCTCTAGAGGAAACTTTAAAATATTTCTGGTTACAGAACTGTGTAAATGTGCAACATGGATTCATAGTGATCGAAGTGAAAAAAGTAATAGGATTAGGACTTGTTTAGCACTTCTTAGAATTGAAAGCAATGAATTGAACTTTGAGCATATTATGAATTCTTAGCACCCAAAAAATCTTGTTATGCTAAGTGACTCTCCAGGGGAAAATTCTGAAGGACTGATCACAACTTTATTCTAACACAAGGCTCCATAAATCACTGGCAAATAAGCATAGACCTGAGTTCCATTTCCATTGCAGTAAGCAGCTTTTTGTACTTTGTTTCAGAGATGGGAATTTTATTCCAGAATCAAAAATAGTTCAAAATCTGAAGTCACAGTAGATTCACATTTTGCTTTTTGCTTGCTAATGTGCAATACATTAAAGGTCTGTTCCCTGGATCTAGCAACAAAATGACCTTTTCAGGGCTCATCTTTTTTTCTCATTTTTGATTTGTTCAAGGGAAATTATAGACGACTGGTATTTGGTTTCCAAAAGGGATACATAAAAACTTGACCTTTTGGAACAGTTATTTTTTGGGGATGTGTACACTGTATTTTAAGTATGTCTTAGATGTTGTTTGCTGGACTATATCTAGTTTAAATAACCCTTCATTTTATTCGTATAAAGCTAGGACAAGAAGTATAACTCCTCTCATTTTTTCCCATGACAGATCTGTGCATGCACCTGAAAGAACTTTTTCTTCAGGCAATTTAAAGTGAAAGTTGCATGGAATAGGCCCTGATATCTTAGGAATTTTCCTTAGAGTCTGTTTTGCAGTGCAAATAACATGTTACCCTATGTCCATCATTGTAATATCTCATTGCCTACCTGACTGCACGCCTGTGTCAGGGCACTTTCCACTTAACAGAGTGGGAAATGAGGCACAGGGAAAGCAAGCGCCCAGGATTCTTTAGGAAGTTCATGGTGGAGAGAATGAATGAATCTAGTTTGTCAGACTGCTGTCACAAGTATGGCTATATTTGTTTTCTAAGCTGGCTTTTGTCCATCTCTTAAAGTCTCTATTATCTCCTGCAGTTATGGAACGGTGAGATTATTTGACCTAAACCCCAACAAACTAGTTTAATGGCTATGGTATGTCTTTCCAGTGAAATCAGATGAAATTAATGAAATCAAATAGGTTATTCAACATGTAAATGAGAAATTGCTCTCCTTTCCAGCGATGTAAATAGCTAATTTAATTTGAAGAGATTAGTAGTACTGAGAGATACAATGAGAAAAGTTACAGAGGAGGGAGTTTTGTCTTGTGCAAATTAAAGCCAATAATCAGAGCTCCACTGAAATATCACTATGTATAATTCAGTTTGTGAATGAGAATTTAAGATTTTTAAAGAGAATTAAATTGTGTTTCTAACTAAAATGCCTGTGGTTCACTCAGATCTCTGTATTCATTTAAACCCATTTAAGTTACTTCTGTTACTTAGATATGACAATAAGACACCTCAAGAATGTGCAGTGAATGATTCAGTTGTACTGCTTATAAAAACTCTTTGGTTTTGCATGGATGTCCATTTACATATATTTTAATATTCTCTAATACTTGGAATTTATCAAATGCAATGTGATCGCAAGTTAGTCAGTGCAACTCTCCATGAACTTTTTACATTTTTCCTCATTGCAAAACTTTTCCTATAAAACTGGCATTGTTACCACTGTTGTGTAGCCCTAGGTGTTATTCACATCAACAGCTGACAGCACAGAAACAGGAGTGGAGGATACCAAGTTGCAGCTGCAGATGAGACAGAGCTGGGTCATGAATAAGCAGAAAAGAAATTTCAGATTAGATATTTGGAAAATGTTTGTCATTAGCAGGACGATACTGCAATAGACTGGGCAGCAGTTGCCAGAGAGATGGTAGAATTACCATTCTTCACGTTTTTGAATGCTCAGCTTGATGAAGTCATGGATGTCCTGGTACAATGTTGGCAGTGATGATCTAGGGGAAAAAAAAAAGAAAGAAAATCTAAGAAGTGAAAGAAGAAAACCTAGAAAACCTAGGCAGTTATTGTTGTTAAAGTAATAGGCACCTTTTCAACTGTTATATCCTTCCATATTGCTGAAATAGCATACTGAGACTGCCTGAATCGAAGCAGCCAAAAGGAAAACTTTTTTGGTCTGGCAGTCAGAAGTCTTCTAACATTTTTACAAGCATTTGCCACCTCTTATCCCTACCCTCAGTGTCAAGCTGCCCCATGAACTAGGGCACGCACACTTGTCCGTGCATGCTTTATGGCACACTCGAACGCGTACCTTGCTTGCCAACGGGCTGAACTAACCCGTGAACATGCCAAACAGCAAGAGAAAGATCTTTGAAAGGATCTTTCAGTTGAGCCTATTATGGCACTAAAACTGTCTCATCCTTTTCAGCTATCTTAATCTATCAGTCCCTCAAGAGTCTCTGTTACTGTATAACAAAGAGAAAGTACATCTGGCCTAGTTCCTAAAATCTTATGTACTGTATTAGGGTTTTTTCAATTAGGGCTTTTCTAGGACAGTTATTCTGGAAGGTGAAGAGAAGAGCATAGAAAAGGCAGTGCTGGTCAGAAGAATGGTGTCCTATTCCACATGAGAGATCAAGTCTTAAAAATAAAAGAAAAAGAAAAAGACAAAATGTCTTTTAAGTAGAAAAGAGAAGCAACATGGTAAGACTTCCTAAACTATAAAAGATTTGAAACATGTCAGTCTGGAGTTATTCAAATATTGTATTCTTTTAGTGTCAATTCATTGTAATATGTATGTTGCATTGACTGATTTATTGTACACAAATACAATATGGCCTTTAAGATAGTTGGAAAGCAATATAAATGTTATCAACCAAAAGAAAAAAATACTTTAAGCTTTTATATTTAAATAAGAACTTTACAACAAATACATTTTTCTCACAGAAGATTATACACAAGATCTTATGAAACATTTTAATTCATTCCAAACTGAATTGATCAGAGAAGTATCTCCCAATAGATTTTTTTCTGATCAATGGTAAAATTGAATTGTATATCCAGGTAAATGCTTTCCCGCGATATGCTTCTACATGGGGAAGCAGATCCTATTTCAAAGGTACTTATTTGACTAGCACAACTCAACAACAAAACTCAAAATTAACATAATCTCTTGGTGAAACTGTCTACATGTCCATGGGGAATTGTGAAATGTATGTTGCCTTGGCAAGGGACTATTTATGCCCACGTGTTTGGATTCTTTTAAGAAATGTTCTCAAATTCTGCAGGTTTTGAGTGAGAGATTGAACTAATTTGTAGAATCCTAATATCTTACAGTTCCTCACTGATGAAAATATAATTCTATATTTTACAGGAAAAACTTTTTAATGGGATATGAAATGATACTTCAGAATTGCTGCAAAATAATGGAGATGCCTAAAAAAATTAATCTTGTCAGTACTCTTAGAGTTAATGAGATATAAAATTATGGTAGACCTTGAAATCGGTTGTCTGCCCAGTCAGATAAATGCATATTGAATTTCTCAGTCCTGTGCTGAGAAAGTAATGTTTTAAATTTCCCATAGTTTTAAGTGATTATTTAGGCATGTGCTTGATTCTGAATATTATAAACAAAATGTGTGATAAAATGTTCAGACATTACATGCTAATACTATCCGTCTATTCTTTGTCTCCAAGTACACCTCTAATTCCTCTCCCTAATTGCTGAAGAAATATATGGGGTTTTATTGTTTGTGTGATTTTAATATACAGTATTTTTTTATTTTGGATATGAGTGCATAAGTAACACCAGTGTCATTACTCTTTCCTCTGTCCCATGTTCATTCTGCCTCAGCTCTGTGAGGTTTTTTTTAATCTCTTTGCTGAGGAAAAGGGTAAGAAGGAGTTTGTTCACTGTTCTCATCATGCTGAGGTTCAGAAAATTTCCCTATTTCTTGACCTATGGCCCATTTACAGGAATTTCCTCATGCCTCTATCGGGGCTACATGACAACAACTCGTGACGGGAGCGCAGGTTGTCACACCTGAATGCCACCTGCCATGCAGTGTTCTAACACAAGGTTTTCTTTAACTGGAACTTTGCCTTTTGTCCTAGTCTTGGTACACAGACAGTTGCAGATGGTGGGAATTGGTCACCTTTTCCAGCCAAAAAACTGGTTTTAAACATCAGAATATTTGCTTGTATTTCTCCTCGCTGCGTGTTATTTTTCCTGTCCTGCATCTTACAGGGAGCTTTAAAACACTGAGCAGAAGGAAGCAGGATTTTGTATAGAGCACTGGATGTGCAAGTGCTCAGCTGCCAAACTCGGCAGCGCCTCATGGGCAGCCAAACATTTTAAAGTTTTCATTCTTGTTTACAGAGCTAATTAAGAATCTTCGTAGTACTCTTCTGTAATGAATATCAAAACTCCAGTGACTACCATGTGAATGAAAGGGTTTTACAAATGCATGGCCGGGAGGAAAGGTGAAGAAAACTGCTAGCTTTAAAAAACAGAGAGCATATCAAATATTCATTCCTTTATAGTCTGTGCTAAGTAAATCTTTTAAATAATTGTTTGTGCATTTGGAGCATAGGTTATTCTGCTCATTTAAGTACTTCCCCCAAGCAAGTCTATTTGTTTAAAACAATGTTTGTTTCCCATTTAAAAGTAAGCAGTTGCCAATAGCTCTGTAGGCTTACAATACTGTAACGAGTACCATATGGCAGGACCGCTCTAATAACATTGTTTTCTTTAATTTTTGTTATTTTAGGAATAAAATGAGCTAGATATAGTAATTTTAGCATGTAGCTACCCCATGAATTTTTGTGGTCTTTGTCAAGTTGTTGGTAAGAATCAGATCACAGTAGTTCTTTCGGGCTGGAAAACCCATGAATATATTGTATTGATGTAAATCATTGCTGATGTAAATCGGTTTACAGACACCACAAGTTTCGTTTTTAACTGAAGGGTTGAAAACGTAATTTTTAACCATCTAGATAGTCATACTAGGCTTTTTTTTTCTGAAACTGCAACATGCAGTTTCACCCACAGACATCATTTATCCAGTTGGTATGATATACTGGGAGCCCATTTGCACAAGTGCTTACTGACAAATACAGTGTATGTTTGTGGAAAACAGGACCAAGGAATGTGCTGGGTATGCATCAGGAGACTATTGTACTGCTTTGATTTCAACGTTACAGGTGTTTCTTTAGATTTCTGTAGACAATCTTAAAATGCAAGTCAAGAAAAAATGCATGTGAAGCATTACAAAACAAGCTTGTTGCTTTGTAATAATCCTTAAATCAAGAGCGTTTATTAGTAAGCTGTCAGCAAATATTTGCTTGCATATCTTTTACTATTTCCAAGGCTTCTATGAACAATATGTCACAGTGCTACTGTCATTTACATCCAAATACCAGTTTCTAATGTTTTAAGCTTTCCAGAGATGTAACAGAGAGAAAAACGCTAAGAAAATGAAACCTAGATCTCTTCTAGTAAAACATTTTTGCAAGCATTTTGTCTCTTTAAGATGCTGTGACATCCTGTTCAGTTGAAGGAGCACACAGCTTTAATTGCACGACTCATTCACTTTAAATATTTAATAATGCTTTTATTAGTTGTACTGAACCAGCAAAATAAGATCTGTAAGTGGTGGTCATCATTTTTATTCATCGTGGTTTAATAAGCATTATAATTACCAACTGAGGAAGAAATATGAGTTAGCTTTGTGGTTTTGCTTGGGACTTCTGTGCAGAATTGGAAGGGATTATACAAGCTCTGTGAGCATAGCTGGGCATGTTCAAACACAGCGATGCTGGCTTCCCAATCCTGACACATTATTCTTCATATAGAAGTAACTGCAGAAAAGATACTGCATAAAATTATGAGTCCTGACACTATTAACTCCATCTGGATAGCAGTGAAGTATGAAAATTTGAAGGCCAAGTGGACTTGTTCTTGGCAGTTGTTCTAATTTATCAGTGGAATTAAACTTCAACTATTTTTACCAACAATTTTCCATATCTGCTTGCAACTTGCACAAATAGCCAAGTTATTTAGAGGGAACAATCAGTTAGGGAAGCTTTCATTTGGAGATTTCATCAGAGTTCAAGCTGAAAAATCATTTGTAGACAACATAAGCCCTTTGGGCTCAGTTCTCGAGTAAATATAGACGATGATAATTTACTATAACTTTCTCCCTTTAATATTGCAAGTATGACTATTTGCATGCTATTTGCATTCTTATGTTTTGATGGGAGGTATGGTAGGGCAGACTAATATCTGGTGCATTTTTTAATGTTTTGTTAAAACATCATTTTTTTCTCATCAGCAACTTATGCGGGAGCGACAGCAGATGGCCAGCCGCCCCTTTGCTTCTGTCGATGTAGCACTGGAAGTAGGAGCTGAGCAAACAGACTTTCTACGAGGGCCATTAGAGGTAGGAACAGTGGTGCTGACAAGGGACCATTGTGATTTGCATATTTATATTGCTAGTCTCATCTGCATCTGCTTCTGAAACCAAGCAGCGTCTGATTACCTGGAGCTGACAAGTCTCAGCTACGCATGTTATGCCGTTTTCAAGGCACAGAGTTTTAATAGCATGACGTGAGCTGTAACAAAAGCCACTGGAGAACCTAGTAGCCTGGGCTGGAGTGACAGCCAGCTCACCTGGCAGTCCTTCGATGATGGATGTGAGCTGAAGAAATGGAAGACTGCAGGCATTAAGGAGGTATTAAACCTCACGCTCAGTCCGTTAAGTACGCAGTGCCCCCTAGTTCACATCTGTCTTAATTAACAGATATTACTGCAAACAAACAAATAAATAAATAAATAAGGCAGCTGTGAGTCAAATTTCAGTGTTGTGCTTTATATGTACAGATTTAAAGGATACAGAGTATACTGCATATTTTCGTTTGTAGATAATGGCTACATTACTGCATTCCTTTATTGTAATTGCAGTACATTGGAAAAGAAATAATAATATGCAAGGCAATGTGATATTGGAATAGTGTAATAATGCATGAAATGGGTTCTGGAAGTTTCACCTGAAAGTAGAGGGAGAGTTGCAATATGTGGATAATAATGAATATATAATCTACATTGGATTTTTGGTAGATTGTAATCCTCTGTTCCTTTACTTTTATTTACAATATTGTGTTTACAGTTATTACCTTATCTTATTTATGGTGGGACCTGGGAATGAGGTGTGATAGCTCTGAAATCTTTCAAGATTGTACTTTTCTTTTCATTGCTGCCAATTCTTCTTAAATTCAAAGCTTCTCTTACTTTTCTCAATAGCCTGTTTCAATTGAAGATTAAATACACACTATCAAATCTCTGAGGCTCATGGAGAAGTGAGCAAAGTGAAAAACAGATTAACAGCAGAAAGAAAAAGAACCAGCTCTTGAGTACTTAGCAAATTGAGGCATTCTGTCCTGCTACTGTATAGGAAGCAATCACAATTGTTCTTGCTGGCATAATTTAAATACTTGGAATAGATAGTGCATAAAAATGCTGTATCTCTTTGAAGAAGTTTTGTTATTTTCTCACCAAGTATAAGAACCCCCACATTCTTCACCAATATCACAATTTTTCTGTCTCCTTTTCTCCTGGAACAGAAGACCTCTCTAGCTCCCCAGACTGAGGACACATTACACTGTAGTTAAATTTTAATTTCTTTTAGAATGTGATTTCATTGTTTCGGTGCTGGTATCTGGGAACATTTTCTTTGTTGCCTTTTCAGAAGGAGGCAATGAGTGGGAGTTGAGGCATCCAAAGTCCGATTTGGTACATACTGATTATTTAACTAAACTTTAGAAGTAAACATCACAAGTTAATTGCTGCAATTTCTTCTATCTTTTATTTGCAGTAAAAGAGCTAGATACTAGAGTATTTTAATTACATTTTACAGTTTTTAATATCTTTTTCTTCCTAGATTAGCATTTTCTAGTATTTTTTAGTATTCAGTATCCATAGTGTTTTTGCCAAATTAATACATATTTATATACAGAATGAAGTCCATTCAGAGTTTCCTTGGAATTAAAATATACTGAATTATTGGAAAACTAAGCATTGTGCTGAGGATTAAATGGATGTGATTCAGGGTATTGATTGTCCTTTGATGTATATTCTCTAAGAAAGTGCTATATTAGGCTTCTATTCCAGGTCTATCCTGGGTAGGACACTAAAAGTTATAGTTGCCTTTCTCCTTCTCATTCTCATCACTCTCTGGAGGTGAAGGGAATTTGCATGCCACATATATTTCCAGGATGCAATGCTTAAGCAACAGGGTAGCGTGAAGTAGCTAAAACTTAATTTTTTTGTATTAAGTTGGAAACATTAAACTATTTTAATGATTCTATGATATCTGATGCCCATTGTGATCTTTTAAAATTAGAGAGCTTTTGGTAAAAATGAGCAATATGCAGTAGCTCTCTTTGAGATGTTCCACCAGTGTTGGGGAAATCTTGCACTGTTATACCAGGGGTTTAGGCTGTAATGGTGAGGCATTGCAACCCCTCACCTCATAATTTTGCTGACGTTGTTATAAGAACTCCAGCATCTCCAGTGGCATAGTATTAATCCATGAGTCCTTTGTAATGTCATTGGGCTGTTACAAACATCTCTGCAAGCCTCCCATTCAGCTGCATGGGAAAACTGCTGATCTTTGATGACATCTGGCTTACATGATGGTGGTTTTGTGGTTTTGTACAACTGGTGGTTTATAATATGTTTTATAATACTGACTGTCTGAAACGTCAATGTTCATGTTACTATCTACATAGGAATTCCAATATGCTGTTTACTTAGCTTTTGTTTTATTAGTTGCATTTATTTGTAAACATCCAGAGCAACTGTTTCACTATTGAGTTTTAGTTTGCCCAGTGATTGGAGAGCTTATCTAAAGAAATGAGATTATGGATACTGTACTTAAAACAATTGCCTAGTTTAGATACTAACTACTGATAATATTTGAGCCTATTTTCAGTTAGCAGCAATTTGCAATAGATTAAAATAAAATCCTGAAAATATTACAGAAGAGAGTTGAATCTTTGTTACTTTTTGCTCTCTTCCTGCTTTGAAATCTTTACCAGCCACTCTAGCTTTCTTAATGTTTTGCCAACAAAGCAATATTAACTCCTTCAAAAAACTTTAATCTTCATCATATTCCTTTTGTTCCCTTCTCCTAAGAGGGTTTTCAAGCAGTGGCAACAGCCTTTGCTTTTCCCAATCTAAACCATGTTCTTCATCAATCTTTATCTCTTCAGGCTGCCTTTCTATGTAACTGATACACAACATGACATTAACAATTTTCATGCTGTCATCCATTCTGTCATGGTGGCCTTACATCAACTATTAAATATCTTATTGTCAGCTTAAACTTTACACAGAAGAATTCAAACATAGTTTTCCCCTTGCTCTACCTCCCTCTTGGTAATCACATCAACCATGATCTTGCTAATGATATGGGTATCATGGTAGTACCCTGATTCTAAATCTATGAAGCAATACCTACTCTTGCTGTGGCATGATATTCATGATTTTGATCTAGTGCATAATTATCCCATTTAAGGCATGCCAGCCCTAATCTTCATCTGCTTTCATTACTATTTCTGTTTCTCTGCTTAGACGTGCTGAAATAAATCTGCATGAGCTCTTGAAGGGAAAGTGAGGCTGGAGGAAGGCCACCTCTCACTCTTTCTCCTCCCTCTTGGGAAGAATAAGAGCAGCTTAAAGTTACTGAAGTGGAGGAGAGGAAGGAAAGTTCTGGAAGGCATTGAACCTCTTGAATCTCAAGAGGGAAACAGTCAAGAGGAGTCACAATGAAGTGGCTGCTGTCCCAGGGGCAGGTAGAAGAAGAGGAAGGTCCTTAAAGTCCCTCTCATGTAGGAGAGGCTGTTAAGATGCAGAGTAAGCAAACATCAGAAACACTCTGCCTGGAGACCTTGATAAAATTGTGATATTTTGTGATACCACCATAAGTTTTTCATTACCAGAATCATAAAAAAATAAAAGTAGGATCATAGATCAATAGACATAACACTTTATGTCACTCAGTGCCCTCAGTGTTAAAACATTTTTTTATTAATTTCTTTTTTCTAGACATCTAAGCCATTTCCAGACCTGTTTGCTTTTTGCTGCTTAGTATATTCCAAAATCTAAATAATTTATGCTACTTTCATATTCGAAATGCCTCCTTTAGGCAGCATTTTTTCCCCTCAAAATATAAATCACTTTTGAAGAGTCACTTCCACTGTGCTGCTGACAGTCATTTTTTAGTTAATCCATATGTTTGGTGAAAAGTAATAAATTTCTTTTTTCTGCCTTCTTTGCCTAAATTCTGGATATTTTTCAGTTCATTCAGAGCCCATGATTTTTTTTTTTTTGAAACAGGGACTTTAGGCCTGTGAGATAAAGTGGGCACTACTATAAACTCTAGCATGTGGTCATGCCTCTGGACAGCAGCATCTTCTCTGCTACAGCTGCTGGAGCAAAGACAAATGTGTTACTGCCTGCATAAGAACAAAGTGCAAATTTACTCTTACAATGATAAACCATCTGATAGTATTACAGTATTACTTGGATTCTTTTCAACTCGATGTTCTGTAGTAATTATTTCTTCAAAAGTACATGCAGTAGATCTTTCAATCATTTTGCCATCAAGTTACTGCATTTTCTGTAAAATTGTCACAGATGTGAGATTGTTCTTCTGACAAGGTAAGATGATTTTAAGGATTTTGAATTTCACATAAAATCTAGCTTTATTTCTCTGGCAAGTGGTAAGTAATATTTATGGTGTATTAAATACATTTTGAATTTCAGGCATTTCTGATAAGTATGAAGCAAAGATCGGCCAATACTTTTCATATATTTGAGTAAAAGAATTGAAAAATATGCACCAACACCAGCAGCTATCATTATACCAAGAATGGCTATTGGAAATCAGAGCAACTTATCAAAACACATTAAAATCTTGTACCAGAGGTTTATGGGGTTTAGGTAACTTGAAGTTAATACTAATAAGCTGTGTCGCTGGTTTCTTTTGCCAATAAGATATCAGGGCTTTTTAGCTTGCTTTACAAATAAATTCAGTTAAGTTAGGTTAATTTTCTTGTTTAATTTGAATAAGTCAGTGAGTAGTTTTTGAAAGTGCAGCCTAAGCATGCTTCATTATTTTGTACAAAATGAAACTAGTTGTGTGCTTCATCAGCATTATACCTGCATTATTTTGATGACATAATGTCTAACACCAAGGAACAGGCTCTTGCCAGCCCTTTGTTACAGGTCATCAGATTGCCCCTTGATATTCTCAGTTTCTAAGTTTAGTCTTAGTATCAGAGGATATCTTCACTCCCCATGTAAGAAAGTAAAAATTTATTTAAGATAATGATGAAATTGTCCCTAGAATGGTCATCTTGTTTCCAGTGATTATAAAAATAATACGTATTTGGCAGTAGGAGCTGTCAAAGATCGTTATACTTGCACTTCTTGCCTATATAATTTACTAGAGTTGCAAGTGTTGCTCATGCAAGCTTATCGGGGAGCTCATTTCTGAGAACTTCAAAGAACTTATTAGTGTGTTATATCATTTATTATGTTGGTGTTTTTTATAAATACTAGCAAATCTGATTATTCTTCATTGTTGTGGTGGGATAACTAAACGTCCCACGCTATCTTGTGGGTAAACCAGATGTTCTTTTGAATGGGGAAGGATAGTTTCAATGGCTAATCCATGTTTCTACCTTGTGATGCTTTGTGGTGAGAAAGGTGTAATGGCAAGAGTAGGATACAGCCTGTGAGCCAGCTCAGCCACAATCACATAGAGCAAGTTTCAGGCTATTACGAATGATTCCAGGGACAGCAAAACTGTAGCTGGACTCAAGGGAGCAGAAACGTAGTTTAGAGACACCAACCCAATTAATTCCTTTTGATGTTACTCAGAAATGAAGGCTGCACTGTGGCTTTTTTTGTAACCTGCCCCTTAGAAGGCGTTGGATGTGCATGTGAGGAGTTGGTGTTTTTAGAACCGTCATCCCTGAATTTAATTGTAATTTTACTGTCTAATATTTTTCTTTCCTAATATGGTTTTGTTTGTTTCTGGGTTTTTATTGTTTGGGGTCTTTTTAACCTCATGCTAATCTGAATTTAGGATTACCCATGTTGTCCATATGTCTGTAAGCCAAGCTCTGCTTGGCATTGGAAAGGGCTTCACTAAATGTCTGGTCTATGGCACTGCAGCTCAAAAAGGACCAGAGGAGAGAGAAACTAGGTGAGAACAATGTGAGCAATCAGAGACTTAGAAAATATAACCACAAGGAAAATCTGAGGAAAATGGAGTCAAATAATAACTTTCAAATATGCACAAGGTTAGGAGCAATCAGGAGGGCAACAATCTTTCCTTTGTGTGCGCTGTAGGCAGCAAAGGTGTAATGGACTTAAATTGTTGTAGAGAAGGTTTAGGCTGGGTATCAGGAAAAACTCATAATACAGCTCAATCACTGGACGCAATTGCCTGGGGAAGTGATGGAATTTTTTTTATTGGAAGCTTTTTAGAATAGATTGGTCAAACATTTCTCAGGTACTATGTACCCATAGCTGCATTAGCTTTTTCTCCTTTCAGCTCTGTATTTTATTATTGGCCTGATTGCTGCCCAGGTCTTCCTTCTGCATACACTCTGAAAATTTTCCATTTCTGTTGTTTGAACACCTTAATTACCTTCATTGCACTATTAGTTTTCTGTTACTGAATATTTCTGACCTTTCTCTTCAATTTTCCTCTTATCTTCATTGATTTATATCCTGAGTGTTCTTGCAAGATCAGAAATTATTAAGTCATTTCTGACCCCCAGCCTTACCGTCATCTCCAATCCTTTCTGGAATATTTTCAATATTCTCTTTGGAGTCTGTATTCATGACGTAATTATTTTTTGTCTTAACCTGTGCATCACCATTTTTATAACCTTTCAGAATCCACATGTCCTACACTACGGGATCTCAGATAAATCTAGTCAGTGATACACCTGGCGCTGAAAAGAAGAATCTATACTGGGTCACATGTTCTGGGTTTTTTTGTATTACTCAAAGATCATGCTAAATTTGCTGTCCATTGCCTCAAGAACCTCATTGTCTAGTTCTACAATTTTGTATACTCACTGCATCTTCTCTGTCTACTCCCTCAGTCCTGTTTATCTGGAAAACTTTCTCCTAAACTATTGAATCACTTTATTTTAAATCCTACCTTCAAATCTTTTTTTTTTTTCTTTTTTTCTTCTTTGCGGACTATGGATTCACCTTGGTATCCCTTTGTGATACCATGTGTGAGGGGCATTACATCACATTTGGTGGTTCTTGAGTTAGAGAAAAGTGTTTACGTGAAAACAGCATTGTTTGGTTTGCAGTAACTCTTTCCTCATATAATGAACTGTTTTTCATGGAGTAAGAATTTTAAATTTCACACTATTTAATTCCTTATTCAGTGGTCATATACAATAGAGTAGATCGGCCCAATTAAATATGTTTACATTTGCATAGGATTTTTATTGCTTCTCTTTAAATTTGTGTCTAGAAATGTGTGAATGTTCTGAGCCTGTTATTCAGAGGAAAACACCTAATCTACCTGCTCCATGCATACCAATCACAGCTATGATTTTTAATGTGTGTTGTATATACTAACTCTATTCAATGCTAAATGTATAGATGTTCAATTCCTTGCACAGAATCAAGTTAACAATACTTTGAGATTTCTAAGTAATAGTTTTCTCCTCCAGCATATGGGAAATACAAAAGTGGTCCGAGAAATGCTGCCTGGCATAAGCCACCTTGTTTTTTCATATAGACAACTTTTGTGTGTTTATTGCTGAAATATATACTAACACCTTGAAATTGTTGATGTTTTGACAGAGTCCATAGCTTAAAGTTTTAAAAAATTCTAGATTAGTTCTGCAGTGTATCCCATCTCTAAATTTACAAAAAACACATTTTTAATCCCTACATTCTTCCATTTTCCTGCTTTTTTTTCTATTAAGTCCATCTACCTTCATGGGCAAACAGACATTGTAAGAATGCCTTAAATGTGATGCATAGGAGACTTGTCTACGTACAGCCTGATGTCCTAATATTTCATACTAACTAGTGTAAAGCCTCTGCTTATTAGTTTATGAGCTGTAGGAACTCTGAATTCATGATTAGTTTTTTAGATTAGGTTTTATTCTGTTTTTTTGATAACAATGTATCTTTCCACCTCACAAAATTTATTAGGTGCATACTACATAATTAGATGACTATAGAAGTTGTTTGGATAGAAATACATTATTTGTGTTGAACAAAATTGCCAACAAATTTCATGCTCAATTGGAACAATTAGCAGGAATTTTGGCTGACTAGATAAATGTAGGTGTTTCAGTGGTATTGGAATGCCTTGAATAGAAATTGTTAAATTGTTGTGTTATGCATAGTTGCAAACTGAAAGTATCACAGTAAATATTCTGATTGTTTTCAGGCAAAATGTTCAGATGTGTCTGTAAATGTTATGAGTAATGATGCCCTATGTTCATTAAAATTAAAAAAAATTTTCCATCATCTTATTTCATAAAGTAGATGGGAATAAAATTCAGTGAATGCAAACCAAAATATATATGTGTACCTCTAGGGTTGTCTTTGAACAAGGCTTACTTATGGAAATCTTGCCTTTGGATACCAAATCCATGACAATAAGATTTTTCCAAAATTGTATAAACAGCATAATTATGCCATCAGGATAACTAAAAAGGACGTAGATTGAAATTTTTCTCTGATTGACTGGGCCTTTCTGTGCACCTGATTTGCACATGCCATTCTCTGACAGGCTGTTCTTTCTAGTTAAATATATTTTCTTAGCATTTCTCTTCATTTTAGATCAAAAGTTATTTCTCATCCTTGAAGTAAGGTGTTTCTCTCTTTAAACAGAAAGAAGAGGAAATAGATACAGAAACTATAGTCTTTTGTAAGCTATTTCCCATGTTTCCAGGTGGAACTGGCTACTGCATAGCTTTGTTTGATATTTGGCATCTTGAAGTGCTTAGCTTTGCTTCAGAGACTTCACCCCCATGCCGCTTCCAGGCTCTGCACTTGACTTTCAGTTCTTCCTGCCAACAACGATACATATTGAAACCGCAGCAGACAGGAGACAACAGTGCAGTGCCTTTGCTTTTCTTCACAGAGGCTGACAACCTGCATGTAATGTTAGGTAATCTAATAGATTATGCCAGTTTTCACTGAAGTTTTATTGTTCCATAACTTCCATCAAGCTAAATTCGAGTCTGGAGTGAACAGGAATTCATCATGTAGAAGGCAGTGCACCTGCCCGGCATAACATATACCTAAGCTTCAGAGTGACATTCAATTTGCTTCCTTTCGAAGACTTTTCAGCCCAGAAGGCACTTTCTTACTTGGTCTACAGACTCAGCTTTCAGAGAGTTACTAGCTAAGCTAATCCACAGGGAAGACTGAAATATTATGTCTGGTCACTAATTTCAAGATGGCAACCTTTTGCACAACAATAGCAAGAATAGCAAGAATAGCATTTGTCCATGAAGTAAGATAGCACTGAGCTTGAGGGGAACTGTACCTCCATGGCCTCAGGCATCTTGTGGAACCACACTGTTATTTTTACAGCTACAGGAGTGGATTAATTAGGTTGCAAAAGAACAGATTAGAGGGAATCTGAGTGCTCAGATCAAATAATTATAGAATTATTTTGGTTGGAAAAGACCTTTAAGATCATCAAGTCTAACTATTAACCTAGCACTGCCAGGTCCACCACAAACCATGTCCCTGAGCAACTCATCTACATGTCTTTTAAATACCTTCAGGGCTGGTGACTCCACCACTTGACAGCCTGTTTCAATGATTAACAACCCTTTTGGTGAAGGAATTTTTCTTAATGTCCAATCTAAACCTCCCCTAGCACAACTTGAGACTGTTTCCTCTTGTCCTGTTTCTTGTTACATTGGAGAAGACACCAAGATGGCCTGCATGCTCCTTTGGAAGGAGGAAGATGTAACGTGGTCCCTGTGAGTAGGATCCAGAGCTCTGGAGTATGCTCTTTCCATCGTGTTGTCTAATTTTGGTTGTGCCTGCTGTGCTGTGCACATCATGGCTCTTGAATTTCTGGTTGCATCATGGCTCGATTACAAGCACAAGGAAGGAGCTTGTTCCTGTTTAGCTAGACCATGAGCCTCCTGGAGAGAGTAGAGCCTGAAGCTCAGCCTTCTACCTACTTGGATCACTGTTCTGATGTCTGTTCTGCAATGGTGGATCCCGCTCTCATTATGTGCCCATCATCAGAGCTAGGAATATTTAGTATAAGCATGCTGCATAGCATATTCTCAGTGGAATCATAGAATGACAGAATTATTTGTGTTGGAATGAACTTTTAAAGATCATTTAGTCCAACCCCCCTGCAATGAGCAGAGTTGTCTTCAACTAGATCAGGTTGCTCAAAGCCCCGTCCAACTTGACCTTGAATGTTTCCAGGGATGGGGCTTCTACCACCTGCAACCTGTTCCAGTGTTTTACCCCCTGCATTGTAAAAAATTTCTTCCTTATATCAAGTCTGAATCTAGTCTCCTTTAGTTTAAAAGCATTATCCCTTGTCCTATCTTATAAGCCCCATTTAAGTATGGGAAGGCTGCTATAACATTTCTACAGAGCCTTCTCTTCTTCATGTTGAACAACCCCAACTCTCAGCCTTACCTCACGGAAGAGGTGTTCCATCCTCTGATAATTTTTGTGGTCCTCCTCTGCACCCACTCAATAGGTCATTGTGTTTCTTATACTGAGGAAGAGTCCCATTTTTCCCCCTGTATATTGTGAAATTCGGTTTCTGGTTTTATACTGATTGTTTAGACAGGTATGAGAGTAGTTAGAGGCAGCCTAGAAAACTATTTTGTGTGAGGAACCCAAAATTTCAAAGAAGCTATGAGGAGGCTGGGTGTATTATGTTATAGTGCATGGATTCCTTTCAATGTCTTTAATCAAAGCAGAGGTAGAAAGATTGCATAAGGTGTTAGTTTCAGTAATTTAACATTTTTTTTAATTACTGAAAATAGCATAATATTAGAATTTGAAAAATTAGTGGGCTCAATCAGGATTTAGGGCTCAATCGTATGATTCCTTAGTAGTCCTGAAGGAGCCTTCTTCTTGTACAATTTCTTTTTGAAATCAAGATTATGAATGGTGTACTGAAGTAAAGTAGAAGCAGCAGTAAAGTTGAAGTTACGAAGGCAGTTAGACTGCAGTGAAATTGGGAAGATCAGTAAATGAGTATCAGGGCCATCTCTGCAAGAAGAACTCCTGTAAGAAGTAAGCAGTATTTGTGATATGTGATTGCTTCCAGTTATAAATATAGTGTACTTTACAAATCTATTAGAGCTTCCTATAACAAAGACTGTAAAACATTATTGTTCATTAGTATGAAGCAGTAAAGTTTTTAACAGATACATATGAAATAAAATTTGGCTTTTTTATCTTTTGTATATATTAATGTTATAGAAATTTTATTTAAAGTAGAATTTTGCCTTTTCAAGTGCTATTGCTTATACTGTATCCTTTGCAAGATGACCTTTTTCTTATCTTTATTCAGCTTTTAGTAAGAAACTGTGAAATTCAAAGAGACACTTGTCAGCTTCTTGTCTCAACTGTTTAGGCCTTTAAAAAAGACATATAAATGTTGAACCAGCTGGAGTTAATAAATAAAGTTATTCTGTTCTACAAACAACTTGATGATTAATAAAGAAAAAAGCCACTGGGCTTTTGGAAAAGTAGGCAATACATTTATTTTATATTGAGGAATTATTCAAATTGTAGGAATCAGAAGGAATCAAATGTACCCTTCTGAAAACACTTAAATATCTGTTTATGTGCAGAAAAGCATTATCCAGTGACTCACAGACATAATTTGTGTTTTGCAACATAGAAGACACAAGTGGAGGACACTCTTTAAGATCACCACCAAATATACCAATAGTCACTGACACGACTTTGGCAGTGAGATCCAGTGAGATCATTTTCCTCCAGGCATATAGATGTCATAAAGTGTGTACTTCATTTTTTGCATGAAGAATATTTTAAAATTATATTAAAAGAAAGAAAATATATTATCATTTTGTTATAAGCAGAGCCATCCAAACATCATAAATTGAATACGCATTTAAAAACCCTCCAAAATCTATTGTTGTGTGCTCCTATGTACCTTCAGGTCACAATCGTGAATGTTATTTGAGTTACATTCTACTATAACTCAGTTGCTGAACTCAAGAAGGGTAGAGTTGCACCAGGTCCACATCCAGCACAACATATATCTACTAAAGCACCATTAAAACTAGACCAGTGATATTGCATACCAGTTTGCCACTTCTTTGCAAAATAAATAGCTAAAGAAGATTTTAAGTAAGCTTCACTAATGCAGATGCATGCCTGTCCTATAAATGAGTTTCCTTTAGTTATGTGAAGATGTTACAGCTCGAGGTGAAGAGCAAGTAAGTGGAAAGGGTGCATGAACAATGTAGGGCACTGAAGGAAAGCAGTAATTAATGTGGTGCCATACAGGAAAATGCTTTACCACTTTTGGACCAACAGCTCTATATCCATAAAAATGTGCGAAATACATGTCCGTAAAATGAGATAAGACTGCTTCTGTGTCTCTCCTAATGTGACTTCTTCACTGAGTAATATGCTGATGAAATTTGCATACAACCCAAACTGTATTCCTGAAAGCCTGAACATAGTGTGCAGTTTGGGTATGCACTGTCACTGCCATTCACAGCAGGAAATGGCATAAACCCAGTGCGTTCATTGTAGGAGTGCCTGATGTCATGCTTTGCTTTGTTTTATATATACGTTTTGGCTTCCATTTACGTGAGACAGTGAAATAAAATTGTCTGGGATTGGAAGTAAATGTTTGGAAAGTTTGTGAAAGTCTGCAGGCCGAGTAATATTTCAGTAACGTTATTGACCTAATCCTAAGGAATTTATATCTCCTGTAATACTTGGAATTGGTTTTGTTCCAAAAAATTCCATTGCCAAGATGAGGGGAAGAAAAAAAAAAAGAGAAAAGGTTTGGTCACAGACCTTTAGACTGTTTTAGATGTGCCATCTTAGCCACTGAATATCTTGAGGATAAGGTCTGAAACCTTGAATTTATATTTAGAAACCACCACAGAAAGCAAAGGGTAGGTCTGATGTTTTTACAGCAATCTCAGCAGCAGCCTTTGCTACTGAGGCATACTCTCTTAATCTGTTTCAGATGGTTTTTCAAAGGGCTCAAAATCTGCAAGTATGTCATAGAAATGTAGTTGCCCTGGGAGGTGAAAACAGTGCCATCAACTCATTATCTTCCAGAACGTGGGACAACAACTTCAAATTAACTGTGAAAAACAGAAAGCATTATTTGCAAATGCTGCCTAATGAGAGCTGGGACTGAATGAGAAAGTCAAAAGCTTTTCTGTATAACGAGTTATATTGGTCAATGATTGGTACATCTTCAGTGTAATCATAGAGTCTTCTGAATGCTTTCCCCTGCTCACCCCTGCTTTGCTCATTTTTAACTCTAACCATCCTGTATTCATCAGTATGCATATCTCCTCCAAGCATCATTCTGCTTCAGCATTAAGATCACTAAGATAGTAACATGGTAAGCACTTCTGACAGATAAATGCATCTATTTGTTAGCTGAGTATTTACAGCACGAGAGACCTCATCTTCTCATCAGCTGTTTTGGATACTTTACATTAATAGGACCAAGGAACTGATCCTTGTTTGGAGAGTTCATGTTAAGCTGAAATTCAATATTTTTACTTACTGCATTTGAATTAGGCAGTAAATCTAATCTATAGAAAACAGCATTCATCATAGAATCATAGAACAATTCAGGTTGGACAAGACTCTTGAGATCATCGAGTCCATCCATTAACGCTACACTACAAGGTCACCCCTAAACCAAATCACCCAACACCCCATCTAAACGACAATGGAACACATCCAGGGATGGCAACTCAACCACCTCCCTAGGCAGTCTGTTCCAGTGTCTGACCACTCTT
>NW_009724711.1:0-25815 GCF_000703405.1 Apaloderma vittatum | reverse complement strand
GTGAAGAATTTCTTCCTAATGTCCAGCCTAAACTTGCCCTGTTGCAACTTGCAACCATTCCCCCTGGTTCTGTCCCTAATTACCTGTGAGAAGAGACCAGCACCAACCTCTCTACAATGTCCTTTCAAGTAATTGTAGAGCATGATGAGGTCTCCCCTCAGCCTCCTCTTCATCAAACTGAAGTCCCAGTTGACCACATACTCTCACAGAACAATTTAGGTGGGAAGGAACCTCTCGTAGTCATCTGTCAGATGGGGCTGACTGGGGATGAGCCAAACCCCTGAGCAAAATCAAGCTGCCCTTGATTTGGTTGCTTAGGGTCCTGCATGATGGTGTTTTGAATATTTCTAAGATTGATGATTCTGCAAAATCTTTGACTGCTCTCATTGTGAAAAGCCTTTTCCTAGTATCTGATTGAAATCTCCCTTCTTGCCACATTTTTCTACTGCCCCATGTGCTATCCCTGTGATAAAAGCACGACAGAATCAATGTCAGCAATAAGATCCCAACTTAGCCTTAAGACTGAACAAACCCATGCTGGCTATTCCTAATCAAATTCTTGTCCTTCATTTGCCTGGACAGGAGTGGATTTCCTTCATAGTCTTCCTAGGGATGATGAGAAGCAGTTTAGACTGACCAGTCTGAATTTGTTCCGGCTTGCTTGTCTTAAAGGCATGTCACATTCACCTTTTCATAGAGATTGGGAACTTCCCCTGATCACCATGACCAGTCACAGATGATAGCGATTTCTCAATGACATTGGCCCGTTCCCAGTATTCCATCTGGTCCTGTAGACTTGTCTACATCCAATTCTCTAGCTCATTATTTCTCTACCATGGGTACTATGTGTACTCTCTACTAACTCAACCGGATGAAAAACATTAGAAAACTCAAAATCTAATGCTTAGGATTTCAAGCTTTTGTGTGTGTGTGTGTATGGAAAAAAGTTCAGATATGAAGTTCTTGCATAAACTAGAGAAGCTCTGAGGTTAACGTAATCAGAGAACTGCTGTGGTAAACTAGGCATGGTTCACAGGGTAACAAACCAGAAAGGGTTAATGAAGATCCCACTCACAGGCTTTTACCTGTCCTCAGCTTTGACCAATTATCCAATTAGAAACAGCAGCTGTAAAAGCGTAGATCCATATAAATAACAACTACTACAAATGCTTTAGAGTTGTATTGAGAGATGCTGCAAGAAGAGCTTTGTGTGAGGAGCGATGGTTGACTGTGGAAAACAGCTTGGAAACCTGGTAAGCTATGGAGAGAGAAGTTTCTCTTTTTTTCTTATTTAACATGAGATGTCTTAGCTGGAGTTCAGTAAAGTTAAGGTGAACTCTATTATAGCTGTTTTCTATGCTATACAAATTGGCAAGGCTATTTTAGTTCTTCAAAGAAGAAACAAAAGAAAGTATAGATTTCAAGTGCCTGTTCTGAAGTGAAAATGAGAAAGATGATTTTCTGTCTAGGTCTAGTTTTGTTTGCTTGATTTTTCTCTTTTCTTCTTTTTCTTGGTAATATGTCAATCATAGTTTTCTTATTTGTGTGTGCCAACTACACTTTAAGAGAGCCTACTATTAAAAAACATTTCCCTTTAGTGCATGTTAGTGCTTTTTTTGCTGGTGTTTCCTCTGATGTCTACTGGATACTCCAGGCAGATGTAACTTTTCTCCATTGTATGTATTTACTTTTTTTCCTGTTTTCAGGACTGAAACGTGTCAATAAAATCACTGATAGAGATGATCCCTACAAACACTGAACAAAGCAAAAGTAATGATTTATTTAAGCTACAAATTGAGAAGCTGTCCACTGCATATGATTTGATGTAACTAATGCGGAGCACTGATCTGTAGATAATTGAATCTAAAATGAATATGATAATGAATTTATTGTTAGTATTAGTACCCTTTCTCAGCTGGAAATTTCAGGAAAGGCAGCATACTAATAATTGAGGTACACGGTGAATCTTCTCAAATTTTTACTCAAAAATTCCCTGTCACTAATTTCATGCAATCATAAGCAACTTGAAGTCAATGTGACACAAGAAATGATACTTGACTGTTTCATCTGTAATAAATTACGGGAATTAGTCATATTTCAAGCAAAAGATAATATATCACAGATAAGAAAGTTCATATTTCATACAGTGCCCATTACCAGATATGCAGGACTAAATGAACTCTCATGTTACACTCCTTTATAAGCTCTTCTGTCACAGAATATAATATTAAAGTGATGTTTGTAAAGTAAGTTTTAAAACATGAAACTTTTGGAAAATTATTTCTTCAGTGAGCACTAGCATAAGTATTTACTGTGATAAGGATTAAGGGAATACTCATGGGAATTACAGAAAACCCAAGCATCCTTTTTGTGTTGTTGTCCCCACTGCTAATGAGAGAATGGCAGTTTTGTTCACCTCTGGTCATTTCCACAGTGACTCAAACAGTACCAGCTTTGTCCTTTTAAAAAGGCTGTGAATAAAACAAATGTTATCAAGTATCTAAAAACTCTTTGCTGCTTGTAAAGCCTGGTATGCATCGCTGACTCTATGATATGGAGGCCTTGGATACAATCTGTGCGATGGGAATGAGGCTTCCTACATTGAGGGGAGAACCAAATGCTTCCCTTTCAAAACCACAGTGGTCTGAGGCTCAATAGAAAATAGCTGATTAGCACTATAAGCTATTTTATCCCATTCTCTAAAACCAGTGACTAGGTTGAGTAGATGGTGGAATATTTTGAAACATTGAGTGGCGTGAGTAAAAGCTGTGACCTAAGCCAAATCTAGCCTGTTGCAGTAGCTGCAAAAAGTAAGATATTTATTTATTCAGCTATTGAGGAAGAAGGAAATGTACCTATCTTTTATGCAAAGCATTCTTGTGTGATCACAAAATGTATATAACACATGTGACTGAGAAAGGTGGTGCAGTTTGGAGGGGGATGGTGGTAGGAAGGCTGTGGAGCAGCTGTTGTTAGGATGCTGGGAACATGCACACTAGTGATGCAGTATGGGTGTAGTCTGCTGCTACCAAGGGCTATCAGCTTGGGAAAAAAAAAAAAGGTGCAAACCAGCTTATGCTGCTTTATGTGGGACTGAGGCATCCTGTGTTATGACAGACAGTGTAGTCTTATTCATAGGAAGACTATAGTACTATCCTTTTTCGTTTTTCATGTGAAAATATATGAAAATTTATTTTTTGTGTTTAGCTTCTAGAAAATCAAGATTAAAAAGTATAATTAATGCATACCTGGCTATGTTCAATAGCATCTTACTGAAAATAGCCATACTTACGATTTTTACATGTGATTCTTTAACAGCTGTTTGCTAGGAATTTCACTCTTGCATACAATAAAAGGCGGGGGGGAATATCAACACTTCTAGCATCCTGAAATCCCTTAATCTGCATTTCTGATAAGACTTTGTTACCAATTCTCAGAAGAAAAATGCAAGTAGCTTCTGAAAAAGAAAAATAAACACACACCACCACAACACAAAGTCTTTTAAGTTCTGTTTGCATAATCTATAGGGCCTTTTGTAGGATTAAATGTTTCTTATAGGAATGCACACAATTTAGTATTTTGTTCTTAAATAACAATACTCTTTGAACAGATATATTTGAAGATACTTTGCTTTTCTTCTTTAGCAGTATTTGCAGTGAAGTGATGGATTCAGATAATAGTACAAATATGTACATTGCATGATGTGAGCAAAGATCAAAATTAAAAGGAGTGATTTCAAATGAGTAAAAAGTATTCTTTGTAGTGGAACAAATATTACTACGATATGAATGCTAGCTGATGTGTTTGCATGCTCAGAGAAAATCAACACTGTTGTTCTTCATGTTTCCTTCCTTATAACATGAAGCTGAGTTATTACTGTACTAATGGTGTGGCCTAAAATGTTTTTGAAATACTGGCAAGGCTCCAGTTTATCTTGTTTTTAAGCGTCACAATTAACAAAGTGAGTTTATTCCAGCATTATCTAAGAGTGATTGTTATAATCTAAATGGTATTTGTGGGGTATGGAGTCAGGCTCCCTGAAGCATGAACGTCCTTTTGCTGATTTATAGTTTTGCATTATTTAAGAAGTAAATTCTGTACAATGCAGATGAGAACGTTTGAGGGAAAGCAAATATTTTAGTAATTCAATATTTCAGTAGCCTTGTAGCTATCTGAAACAGTTTAGTAGTAAATGATGTTTATTTTCATCTTTAGGTATAATAATGCTTCTTTATTAGTAGGTATCCGCCTCCCTTTACACACAGGAAAACTAACAAAGAAAAATTGGAAGCAAGCCCAATTGGAAGCAAGTTTTTGATTTTTCTTGCTCCCTATCCAGTGACCTACTCGTAAATGACAGTATTTATATTGGCCCTTTTGATCTTCAATCTAGATATGGCTTTCAGCATAACAGAAGCCATAAAATATAACCCAGTAATTACTACATCTCCTCCTAAAAATACAAGGCTTAACTAGAACTCACTCAGAAATATGTTGTCAGTTTAAAAACACCAGACAAAGTGCTGGGATAAATTTCTCCCCAAAGGTTTTGCTATTGTAATGCCTATTGCTGTAGTAATCCATTTTTAGATGCCTGACTCAAAACAGAATCCAGAGCCGTGTGTGGAGCAGAGCCAACAGGGAATACTGCAGAGGGATGCCTCTTCAGAAGTACTGATAAGTGGCTGCAGAAAGCTGCTTCTATCAAGTCAGGATTCACATCTACAAGTGGTCTCCTGGGGTTGGGTGCTCAGTGCGTCTGCTTTCGAAAACTGAGGGAGTGCTCTCGCATGTGCACTTTGTGCAGTAGTTCAGTGCCTCAGATAGCTGTTGAAAATAAGAGATGGGTGTTACAGGGCATCAGCCAACAGTGAAAGAATCATTTCTATAACCTGAATGCAAGGCAATGGGCTGCTCTTGTCATTTAGTGTCACAGATGTGATTCTGTTGTTGTAGAGGAAAGGGTTCTTGATCTCAACAAGCTGGGTGGAAAAATGACCTGTGACCTAGACTGTTGTCCTGGAGGACAGAAGATATTTGGTACGAGTTTTGTAATCTCTGCACCAAGTGATGGCCAAGCCTTTAATCCAGTTGTACTGAAGTAATGTGTAGCTCATGAACTGCTCTTTGAGACAGGATAAAAACTTTGTTAATAGGTTGCTAGGAAGAGAAACAAGAGGTTACAAAATTGTGCTTTGATTTAGCCTAATTAATCCTGAGTTTTCTGTTGTTCTATAGCTAACTTCAGCAGAGGAATGTTTGCTTTGATATTTCTGCATGTATTTATCTAAGACACAAACACTGAAGCCATTAACTGTTTAGTCTGCAGTAAATTCTGAATGTGTGAAAGTTTCTCTGTGTACCAGCAGGAATTTATTTGGTGTTGCACTTAGGTGCCAGTAAAATAATGCAGAAATTTTTTATTTTTGTTGTTGTGAGAGGACAAGCATCATTGAATAGTTATATAAATTCTATTCACCTTCAGTCCACTCCCAGTTGACTTTTTTGGATCTGGATCTACAGTCTTACAACGGTTAATATTTTTCACCCATTTTTACAGGTCTATTTAAAATAATGCAGCATCTTGAACTGGGATAAATTTAAGATCCACTTAAGTTTGTTTTGCCTTCATCTGTTAAAGTAATCTCAAACTCTTGTACTTTTATTGGTACTTGTAGATTTTGATTTAATAGTCTTTTAAAAAAGTTGTTTGGTAAAGCAAATAAGAATCCTTCACGTTGCAAAGCATGTTTCCCAGATCATAGATTATTCTGGAGCTCCTCTCTGAATGCAATGCAGTTCACCTTTTGTCTTCCTAGTTCGGACTAGGACTAGAGCCAAAGTATGAAATTTAGGGATTCATCATGAGCTTGTGTGGCTTTGTTAATGCTTCATGCTTGATAGGGCTCTGATAAAAAATGAGCACAATCTTACAAATGCTGTATAAAAGTATCACTGCACTCACCTGTTACTACTTCCCAGTTTCCCCTTGAGGATGAATCACATCCTGTGTCTAGGTAGGACCTTGTGTTCTGCAGTAGCGTGATGCATTCATCTTCCTTAAGGTTGTCTTGCTACGTAGTGCCTATCAATGGTAAATAATAATGTCTTACAGATCAATGTTATTCACATTCTGAAAGCTTTATTAGAAAGACTTTATTACCAGGTAATGACTGAAGTAATAGATGGTATGGAGTCAAATACCAGTTGTCACAGGATGCCATGAGAAATACTAGTTGGTACTTTGCCACAAATACAATTTATTATAACCTGCCTGTATTTTAATGTATTGTATTAGTTAGATCAGTTAATTCTAGTGTTGAACTGAAAGTAAGATTTAATCATGGTTTTCCAGTTGTGTGATGATACCTTGCAACCCTTGGAATACTGCCTTTTCTTTCCTATTGTAATTGCAGATTCTTGTAATTTTAGAGTTCTAATTCTGTAAGGCTTTAAGATGTGGTACAGACTTCAAACTAATGAAGTATGGACACAGTCTTTATTGAAAAGTTCTTCCAAACAATTTCTTTTCTAAACTGAAGAATTAAGTGTTTTTTATTTTTATTAAGTTTATGACACATGAGGGAGGGGAGAAGTGCTTTTTGAGTCTACTATGCTATTACCTTGATTTGGTGGATACAGGTGTGTGGGGTGTGGTGGGGTTTTTTTGGTGTTGTTTTTTTCTGTATCTTTCTGTGTGGTCACAATAAATATATAAACTCTTATTTGAAAATATGTCCCTTCTGTTCCCCTAAAAGGAGAAACCCAAATGTCATATTTTCTCCCTGCTTTTCAGGTGTTGAACACTTGATGATGGGTTGGAAATTGATTCCTGATAGCATAGGTATGTGAGGTGTTATCTTTGGGAACAAAACTAGATTAAGAAGTTCCCATCTCTGATTGCCTCTTCATTTGTATCAGTATAGCTGCAGATCAATACAATAAAACACTGAAACAATCTGGTTCAAAAGTAATCCTCCAGGAAAAAGGTTATTTCTGTTATTACTAAAGGCTCTTTGATCTCTAAAGGCCCTTCCAACTTAGGCCATTCTATGATGATTCTATGAACACAGATTTTGGAATTGAATTTTTAGAAATTTCAACTGTACATCTGCAAGTTAAAGTGCTGAGTCCTACCTGTTCTACAATGAGCTGCTTCCAAAAATGAGCTTCTATAATCTGTCCTTGCTCTGCTGTATGCTGACAGCAGTTTAGGGTGTTCCAAAACAGTCATGGAAAGAACAGAGTGACTTCCTGAGGCTGGTCACCCTAAGCTGTTCCTGGAACAGTAAGAGTGAATTTCAGAAAATCTAGTTAAATATTCTCAGGGAGAGAAATATGAGACTTGCACAGAACGGGAATTTTTGAGTTGAAGTAAAATATTCTGCTGTTAGTCTGACTTGAAGCTAAAGAACTTCCTCACTTATGAAAAGGTTTTGTGTGAAATCTAATAAACAGTGATGCTAGTGTAGTGCTCGTTCTGTGCTGTTCTGTTTTTAACTAGATTGGTCAATACTTATGTTCAGCCTGCAGCGTTTTCCCAGTGGAAGATTAGTCTGTTAGCTCTAGGATGGGCTTAGTCAATGGATTCCTTTTTGCTGGCAGAAATGATCCACAGGAGCTCCTGTAAGGAGAAAAGTCATGAGGCAAAACAGCCAGCCTTTCATGCTGTAAAAGCAAAACTAAGAAGTAAGAATCTGACCTATTTTTGAGGTGACACTTCAAAGACTTTGCTGTTGAACTTTTTTCTTTATTAAATCAATTTCTGTTATTAAGGGCAAGTTGAAAAGGCTTTTGAAATCTTGTAGTTTATTGCTGCTTGTTTGCAACTACAGTTGATCTTTCATGGAGACACACCTGGAATACTGTGTCCACTGTTGGGCTCCCCAGTTCAAGAGACACAGGGACCTACTGGAGAGAGTCCAGCGGAGAGCTATGGGGATGATGAAGGGACTTGAACATCTCTCCTATGAAGAGAGACTGAGAGAACTGGGGCTGTTCAGCCTTGAAAGGAGATGGCTGAGAGGGGATCTTATTAATGTAAACAAATATCTGAGGGGTGGGTGTCAAGGGGAAGGAGAAAATCTCTTCTCAGTGGTGCCCAGCAATAGAACAAGAAATAATGGGTTTAAGTTAGAACATGGGAAGTTTCACCTCAACGTGAGGAGAAACTTCTTTACTGTGAGGGTGATGGAGCCCTGGCACAGGCTGCCCAGAGAGGGTGTGGAGTCTCCTTCTCTGGAGACTTTCAAACCCGCCTGGATGCGTTCCTGTGTGGCTGCCCTAGGGGATCCTGCTCTGGCAGGGAGATTGGACTAGATAATCGCTAGAGGTCCCTTCCAACCTCTAACATTCTATGATTTTATGATTAATACAACAGCTATTTTGAAGTGTAAAGTTACATTACATCATGTAATGAATGTACTACATACTAGTGTGAGGTAGTTCCAGTAAGTCAATGCAACTGAGGGTAACCTTTATGCTCACACTTGTGTTTGACTGATATGAGTACAAGTTGGTGGACTTTGCAAGGTACCTATTGCAAGCATGCTGGAGCATAATTGGTTTCAGTGCCTTGTTTGCAAAGTTAAGAAAAAGGCTGATTGTATACTGATTTCCAGAAACTGTAAACTGTTGCAAGAACATATATTATGACTGTGGACACAGATTGGCACAGTTCCTAGATGCAAAGCTTTATGTAGATTGATATACTCTTAAATAATTATGCCATCTTAGTTTATTGTTGTAATGTAACTGAGTGTTTGTACTTGGGCAGTGTTAAATGAAGTTCAGTCAATATTTGAAATCTGGAAAGGGGGAGGTCTTTTCTAGCTGGCAGCTTCCTAGGAGCCATTAAGAAATTGATACTTTGAATCATTTTTCAAAGGCTCCAAGTAGACTCTGATTATTTTTTTTTTCTTAAAACTTTCCATTTTCACAACTGCAATCAAATAACCTAAAAGACTTCTGCAATAGGATGGAGAAAGCATAGAATGAACTAAACCCCTTTCTTGCCTCACACCAGAGCAGCTTTTTATCCTGTTGCTCTGCTTACGAACCTGGGAGCAGAATTCTATTCTCTGCATTTTTTTCAGCATCTGAGCAAAAAATTGGCCAGTTACACTGAAATAAAGCATAGTGAATGGCTTCATGTGATGTATTTTCTAGTGTGCATGACCTAAGAGACCCCGCAAAGTATTTTGACTGAGTTGGCCAGACGCATCATTGGTTCCTGCACCTATCTCAATGTTACTAAAAGCAGAGTTAAGTCTAATCCTGCACTGGTAGGGAAGTACTTGTAATGAAACATTCTGCCAGTGGGAGAAATGGTGGTATCTGGATATTGAATATAATTGCTAAATATTTTTAAGTAATCAATGGCAAAACTGAGTTATAGGCAGCTTTGATTTATTTACAGAAGAATTTAAATTTCCAAATTTATTACAAGCTGTGGCTTTTAACAACACTCACATTCTTGAAAATTCAATACTAAAATGAGTTATTACAAGTAAGTTAACTGTCTCAAATTAAATTAGGTGATAAACAATCCGTTTCTCTGCTATAAATTGACATTGATGACAACTAGTTCTAATATGTACCTGGACCTGTTATTCTTGGCGCTTTATAAAGTGCCAGTTGATAGCAATTTGCATTGACAGACTCTTATTGAGTGTAATTTCTCAACAGGAACTATCTTATCAATTAATTAATCATAGTACTCAAGTTTGGTTTTCTGTTGCTTCATCATTAAAAAAATTAACTGTTGACATTGTTTTCAAATAATATAACTTAAACATTTTAGTTTTCATTGGCTGAATTACCAAGGTTAGACTAATTAATTAAGTGTTAAAGCTTTCTGAATTACTAGCAAGACTGAAAATTATGTATGCTAAATTGCAAAACACACAACAAATCCTGATTCTGTTATACTTACCATTATGCAGTATTTCAAAACAGGTTGTTTAGTCTTGCATTCCCCCTTGAGAGCTGCTTGGGTGCATGTTAAAAGGCTTGGGCCGCTTCAGAAAAGGATTGAGCTACTAACCATTAGCAATATTATGGTGAAAAGCATCACCAAATCATGTTCTTACAGGCTATCTAATAAATATTTGCATTTTCCTTCCCATTTAAATAAAGTTTTAAAAGTCAAAATTTTAAAGAAGTAACTTCATCCTATTGCCAGGCAGTTCTGGACAGATGCTCCAAGTATGTGAACTCCACTGACGACAGTGACTCTGCAGAGAATGCCAAGATTCCTCGGCCTGGGATGCCCTTTCAGTCAGAAGGGCTTCCCTGGAGAGCAAGGGTCTGATCGGCTGTCTCTGACTGCAGTAACAGAACCTACGTTACGTGTTTTGATTTGTGTTGACATAAATTGAATTACATAGTAATGAAACTTTAAATTCCATTAAATGAACTCTTGCCTCAATAAACACAAGTCCTGGCCCAGAGCCCTAATTTGCCTACATAAGCTCATTATTCCTCTTGCCATTTAGAGTAGCCCCGATCACCTTTATTTGAATAAATAGCTATTTTTCTTTTTTACCTCAAATAATTGAAACAATATATTGAATTTTACAGCCAAAGCCAATCCCTTCATGGATATATTCTCAAAGACTGATCTATTAGGAGACCTTTGGCATGGACTGAGCCAGCAGCAATAGCCATCTTCTAAAAGAATGAATTCCCTCTTCCTCCATGTCTATCTTGTTTGTCAGAGTTTTCATTGTCGCTTGATATTCTTTGGTTAAGAGTTGGCCTGAATCTGAAAATATGATAAAAAAGAATGCTAGAGACTTCAAAGGATCAAAATTACGGGCATGTAAAACTGTGTTTGTCCAGGTTCTGACACCTAAAACCAACAATGACAAAAAGCATCAGAAGCAAATTCATGTGATGAATTAAATGCCTTTGTCTTCCTTTCTGTGTGCACAGTCTTGATTTTGGGTGGCCCTTTCCTTTTGTTGGTCAGATCAGGGCAATGTGCCTGACCACTGCTAACAAAAAAACTCTTTTTATATATTAAAAACTTACAAGACATGGGGTAAACATAAGCATTTTATCTTCACCTCTTGGTAATCTGAACCATTGTATTAAAAATAACTTTCTGAACATGTTAACATGTTAAGTGAGTAATTAATTTTATCAACACAAAAATAAATAATCCAAAGAGAAAGTTTTTTTTTTTAAAAAAAGGATGCTCCCTTTTTAGAAAGGTCACAGTAAGGACTTCTATAATGAAAACAATTCAGTCATCTAGTTAGGAAACCCCTGCAGCAATTAACAGGGGAGGAGGTAAGAGGGTTGAGTGGGATGGTGGTGTTCATTATCCCTGTTCCAATGAATCGATGGAGCAGAGCATCTGGGAGCCTGTAGCACAGTGCTGCACTGCTGGATTTTGTAACTGCTGGTGTTGGGAGAGGACTTGGTGGGTCCATGGGTCACAGAGTGACTCATGGACAAAGCTGGGTGTCATGCAGATGGCTGTGGGCTTTCCAGTGCTGTAAGCAAGGACTTGCCAGAAGTCCATGTGTTCAATTTAAATTTTTGTTGAGAAAAAAACCTCAACCTGATCTTATCTAGGTGGCGGTCAGGGGAATTGTATCTCTTATTTTGGTCTGTAACATTTGTGTACTGTTTTGGTTACCGCTAGTTCTCTTCAGTAGTTTGTAAAGAGTGAATATTTTTGAAAACATTTTTAAAGATTATAATGATTCATGATTTCTGAGAGGTAGCTTATTTGATCACTAAATAACTGAATACAGTACAAGTATAACAGCAATTAATTAAACTCATTTTAATCTTACAAGTTATTATTCCAGGGGCGTGTAAGGTACACTCAAGTCATCCAAATGCCTGTTTTCTTCTTCTAGAACTGGCAGGAGTAGAAGTTGGAGGGAAGACTGATGGTGTCTTAGGAATCTCCCCAAAGTCTTTTTCTTTGTTGCTACCTCAGGAGCAAAGATTCTCTCAAAATAATTTCCACTGTGTACTAATCATGGCCTACTGGATTGAGCATAAGAGTTGTTAGACACATTATTGATATATTAGTGCAGTATTGAGGTGTAGAGGGTGCTTTTTATTTTTCTAGTTAATGATGCAGTCTAAAATCTTACGTATGGGGGTGAAGGAGGCCTAACATGAAACACTGCTGTAGAATTTCTGACGCATACTTTTTGTCAGACTTCTTTTAACACAGAAGAGCTGGGATGCCGTAAATCAGTTTGGATACCAGAGAACTTGATTGGGATGCTCAATTTTACTATAATAGCCTAATCTAAAACACTCAGCTCTTTTCAGCTCTTCTGTACTTTTCCAAAATTGTTCCTAACAAGAACAATCTTTAAAAATGGGGCATTTGAGACAAGTTAATGATGCCATAGCTACTCAAGATAACCATTGCCTAAGAGTAGCATTTGCTGCCTAAGCAAAAGACTGGATATAGTGAATAGTATCCAAGCTGTTCTCTAGCAGCTTGGAGAGAGCTGAAAAGAAAGATTCATTAGCCATTGGAAGAGCTGCACAGTTAGACAAAACCACAGGTTTAGGAAAAAAAACCCACAACATTTAGTTGTAAAAAGAAATGTGAAGTGAAGGAGAGGCTAACCTAGTTTTAGAGTTCACTTCAGCTTACATTTTGCACCCAGCTAAAATCCAGGAATTGGGAGTTGCCTTATTTTGGCTTAATTTTACTTTCAACCTTATATCTTTTGATATTTTTATCAATACTATCCCACTAAGTTTGTTCAAAGACAGTCTCATTACACCACTTCCCTCAGCCTCTCTCCAAAATTTCCATGCAATTAAATGCTTGCCTTTAAGTTACCAACTGTGGTAGTATAGTGCTGTGTCAAAATATGTATCCTGCATAACTTGACTTGCTGTGAAAGTTTGATTTGCCCTGTTGATAAATCTAATTCAAGTGTTCAGTGTGACCATTAGCAATTTCTCTGTAATTATGTGAAAAGATAAAATGAGGAAAGGAGACAGTTTCAGGCTTTGAATTTAGTATCTCAAGGGCAGCTTGTGCGTGAAATGGAACTGCTGAAAACATGACTGCTGATCTGGAAAGAAAAATGAAAATATGTTTTCCCCAGTCATTTTCTGTTCTTTGTTAGCGCTCTAACTTCAGTATTTAACTGAATCTTGGTGGGGGTTTTTTGACAGAGAAGGGGAATGTATCTGAGTATGAAGAGATGGGGGGGAGATTGGAGGTGTGTGTTGTTTATTTGATTTTGGGTTATTTTTTGTAGTTTATTTTTTGTTTTTTTTAAGAACCCTCAAAACTACAAACTCTGTAGGCTGAACTTGAGGAAGCAAGTCTTGTGAACTTAGACCATTATATTCCCTTCCAGTAGGTCACCTAACCCAATTCCAGCCCAGCAATGAGAAGGTGCATCCCCGAGGTGTTCCTTGGCTCAACCTCCTTGTCTCTGCCCGGTGCCAAGTCTCGCTCCTGCTTTGGGAGAGGAAGCAGCGTATCAGAATATCTTTGCAAGCCTTTCCTCCTGGCAGAGAGGCACGATTGACTCCATTAGTGATAAACATTAGAACACGGCGTGCTTTATACTTCAGAAGCTTTTGGCCTTCAAGGTTGCATATGTATCTAATCAATTAAGAAAATGTGAAAGAATCAGGAAAAGGAGTATTTATTGCATGCAGAGATGAGATCATGTAAGTTATTGTGTCTTGTATTCACTAGGATGTTTGAATACACTTATAAAGCCACAAAGTTTGCTTGCATTTGTCATTCACTGGCAAATTAGTCTGTGCAAATAAAGCAGTGGTAGTGAAGCAATTTGGACAGGGAACAATCTAGCTAAAACTGACTTCTCTAAAACAAATAAACACAAAATCCCCCACAACTATTCCCTGTTAATGAAGCTGAAATGTTGGGGTTTTTTTATTTTTCTTAATGGTGGGTCAAATAAGTACGTGCAAAAAAAGCACAGCTTGACTTACAGTGAAGCACAGCATCACAAATGGCAAATGTACCTCCTAGAAGAGTTGACAGTGTGAGCAATCACACTGGTGACTGGGAGAAGGTATCGAGTAATCTATTGCTCTCTATTTTTGCCTTACTATAACCATGCACAGTGATGGGTAAAGTTACATTAAAGTCCACAACGCCTTATTTATTCCCATCACCTTGTTTTATTCCACGTTCTTGGTTTTAAATCAGATCAGGCTCTGACCCCAGATTTTCAACTGATAATTAAATGAAGAATCATCTCCTCCCACACCAACAGTGCTATATAAGCACTAACATTTTCAAACAATAATGTTGTCAGGGTACAGGAATACTTCCTTCTTCCTTTGTATTGTGTTGTCTGACCTTTCATTGATATGCCAGTATAATTAATGATGCATAATTACATCCCACTGCTGACAAAGCTGCAGTGTTTTCTTTTGTTAGTTGAGGGCAGTTACTTATGAAGTCAGGCTTTTGAATAATCCATGTTCCATCATTGCTGATGTATGTTAAAAAGCTATTTCATCAAAAAGTTGTTTTGGTTTGATCTTTTACTTCCCCCACCCTGCAGCTGTGTGCATGTGTAAAAGAGCATCTTTTCTGTCAAAAATCCAACTTTACTACTAGGTTAGTTCATTTTAATAATTAAGATATTCATCAGTGGAAGAAAAGCATGCAAGCAATGCTTGGGCTGCATGTGCTATGATGCTACTAGGACCGTACGGTTAGAAGGGACCACTGAATGTTATCAGCGTGCTGGGAGCAGAGCAATCTGTAGTTGCTCTCTGGACAACGCAACTTCGGTGACCTCCTGTCCCTATATGCAAGTACTGAATCTCATTTTTGATGGAAACATAAACCTATTATGTATTGCAAGATCTGACTTTATCTTTATGCTATACACATCAAACCTTTCTAATCAAGAGATGCTTTTCACTTTCCTTTTAGAAAAGCTTGATGTAAGATGAGGAAAATATATTCCTTTTATTGCATAGTTTACTTGGAACCTTGGTTTCATTTTCAACCAATTTTTTTTTAAAAAAACCCCACAAATAAAGCTTTAAGTGGGAAGATAATTGTAACTCAGTTGTTGATACAATTTCTAGCTGTACATCTGTAGAAGATTTGGCAGCTTTCTTCCTTTAAAAAACAACTTCTCCCTTTAGTTGTTTCAGTGGTATCTGCTTGAAGATAGAGCTGAAAGGAAAAAAGCTACATATAAAAAAAATCTTGGACTTTAGGAAAGCTGGGCATTATTAGAGGTGGATGCTATATTGTAAGAGGTCTTTTAAAAATAATTCTATATGCTGTACTTTGTGCAGGGCAGAATATTGAACCGTTTAAAATACAGCTGCAGACATTAGATCTTAGTGAAAGTCCTAGAAGTCTGAGTGACACTTTCAGTATTCTGGTGGATACACTAGACTTGTATAGTCTCTGTCAGTCTGTCTGTGACCTGCTCACTGGCTAGGCAGAGTAATGAACACAACTGAACATCCTTCTTGAGATGAGTACAGTAAATTCAGCAGTGGGATGTGAGCAAGGGAGTAAATGTGGTATTTTTGTTCTCAAATAAAACTGAGCAATGTAATCTGACTACAAGCAAGATTTATACCCCTTCGCAGATGAACACATAAAAGCTTTTTATGGTTACTACACTTAACTGGACTATTTTAAAAATCTTTATATCAATCTATAGGCAAGTTTGTGCTTTAACTATGTAATAAGTGGTGAAAAGCCCGAGTCAGGGTACCTGTTCTCTCTAAAACATTTCTAGGTTCCTTAACTACTGAAAAAAAAGCTTAATAGAAGTCAATTTAACCAACAGAGCACTAGAGTGTTTAAATTACTTAGTGATCATCCTATGGGAGCAGTAATAGGATTCACGCTATCGGTGTGGTTGCGAAATTTTATGTTGCATGCTCTCCCTCCTTTCTTCTTTCTATACATTTGTAACACATGGATGGATATACCACAGCACGTGCACTTGTGAGTCATGGTATGAGTACAGGGAACAGAGCAGTGTCTGCCAGTTCAGTAATACAAACTGTGCAGAAAGTGCCACTTTCCTTTGTGGTACTATGACATCTTGTGAAAAAGTAATCAAAGCTTCCTCCTGCTGCAGCTCTTCAACAAATACTATAATAGGCAAATGTCCCATTGCAGAGAATGCTAGAGTCAAAGCAGGGCCCTAGAGCAGGGCAATTACTTCAATTATCTGGAATTCATGATGAAAAACAGCAGCAGCTTTCAGGAAATATGCACGAGTCTGGCAATTGCTTGATCAGTTATGACAGTCACTGCCAAATATCATGTCCCATCAGGTTTTGCAAAGTGAGAGCTTGGAACAGGTGGATTATTTTAGTTACCTGTGCTCCATCTCAGGAGTGCGGTGCAGTTCTCAGGAGATCTAACAGGCCACTGACTACTTGATTAAGTGTGACATCACTGGCAAATAACACAAGGCAAGAAGTATTCACAGGACAGGCAGAAGAGGAGTGTACAGAGCAGATGGATTGTTACAACTATTTGGGCCCCTTGATGAATAAGAACTTCAACTGCCATCAGCAGATCCTGTGGCAGGCAAGTAATAACTGCATTGCTGTGACATCGCTTTAAAATCTGGTATGGTTTAAGTATTTCAACAGCTTAGATTTGTCTTAGCATTGAATTGACCCACAGCTAGCTTCAGTGCTGAGAACTGAACGCTGAGAAAATTGTTTCTGAGCGTTCCCAAGCACTTCATAGTATTTCACCACTGCAGGGGAAATATTGAACCAGCACCAAACTGTTGTTTGTACATTTTTTTTTCTATTTTTTTGTACTGCATTTTTCAGAAGGAGTCAGCAGAGGAAAGCTAAGGACTGCATACTGTCAGGTGCCAGAACAGAAAGCCATGCCTTGGCTCTGGTTAAGAATAAATTGGGAAAGCTTTGAGCATCCAGAAAATGGTCCTTAATTGTGTAATATACTGGTAGGCCTGAAATTTGTTAGGAAAACTTGACCTAAGAGCACACTCCATCACTGCCTTCAGTCTTCCTCCAGGCTGCAGCTTACACAATTTACATTAATTTCTCTTTTTACATTTGTCTTGATGTTAAAACGTTTATGAAGTTTGCTTTTATAAGTTACATGGTACCTTTTATCGCTATCCACTTTCAGCTAAAAGTTGTTTATTAACTCTGCACAGAAACTTAGTTTACACATAAAAAGCTAAAGAAGAGAGGACACTAAAGAATTAATAAACTTTGAAGCCTGGAGTTATTGCTTTTTGTAAACTAAATCCCATCTGACTTTTATCAGATTTAGTCTGAGATCTGCCTTGGTCAGGCCTTGAAGGCAGAATAGAGAGTCAATAGGAAACCTCTGTTTTGAGTTAATATGCCTTGTTAACATCTTTCAAAAAGTTAATGTTATAAAGGATTTGATTTCTGAAACCTTCAGTGTCTTTAAATTCACCTCAGCACAGAACTGATAGAGAAATATTTCCTCTAAGTAATTAACACAGTTATGCAAACATAACCTAGTCATGAGGGGGTATCATTGTAGACAAAATTTTAATCCTTGTTACTCTTACATTGAAAAACTGGATAGAGTTGTACGAGAAGAATCCCAAAGGCAAATTACTCTATTAATTCAAGAAAACATAAACTATGGCAATTAAAGGTTTTATGGTGGCCGAATGGAGTTAAAAAAACAACCACAACCAACCAACAAACCCGCTATCCCTTTTTCTTCCTCTTCATATTGCTTTGAGATAATTAAAGAGGGATATTGATTACATTCGACCCAAGGAAAAAGTAATGCTCATTAGTATCCTTTATCTGGCCTGTCCATTTTCCATTACAGGGAAAAACAGCTTCTAATTTGAGATCAAGAAATTGCTTTTGATAGGAACAAATTTCTCAAACCAGTGAGAAAAACAACTTTTTCTCCACTTGCTACTGCAAGTGCTACTTTGGATTCTGCAAACTCTCAGACACCTGTCACTTCTGGTCATTTCCATCCAAAACTGAAGTTACTGAGACAGAATTGCTGCATGTTTTTACAACTATAGTGTAATGAATGACATTTTAATGACATTCATGTGGTGACTGCTTGCGATTAGCTTTTGCTTTTTTTTTTCCCTTCTCTCCTCTAACATTCTGACCGTACAGTATGTGGTGCTAACTTAGAATAGTTAAAAATCAGGTATGGACTTAAGCTTTTGTTCTGCAGTCTGCTTTTTTATTCAGATCAGGTTTATGTCTGTCCCTGTAGGTCAGAATGCTAATAGTTACATGGCTTAAAAATCATAAGTCTTTAAAGTATTAGAGTTGAATTATACCCTTTCTCACCTGTGAGTCACTAAGTTAAGACAGGAGAATGTTTCATCCTCTTCTTGTAACCATCAGAACTTGAAACCCCCTTTTGAGAGAGATATCTTGCAGATTTTTCTTCAGAAACTGCAGATTTAGAAGTAATAGACTTATTTCAATATTGCAATAAAGTAACTGACAACACAGCTTGCAAAGAGGTTTGTGGGGTTTTTTGTTTGGTTTGTGTGGTTTCTTGTTTTGTTGTATTTGGTTTTTTGTGTTTTAATTTGTTTTTTTTGTTGGTGGTGGGTTTTTTTTAATTATACTGAAGATCAGGTCTTGTTATGCTATTAGAGCAAGACAGGATTGGTCCTTTATTCTAGAAAGAATTTATGTGACCCAGTTTTGCAGGATGGTGCAATAGCAGAAGTTTGGTAGCATGTAAAAGAAAATAATTAAGAGAAATCTCTGTGTTTTAGGTGAAAGGGGGACATAAAGGGAAGGGGAGACAACAAAAATAATAAAGGCAAACAAGGTCTGTAGATGACTGGAGAGATAGGTTGAAAAGGGGCAGGAGATGCAGAACTGGTAGAGGAAATGTGGAGAATGATGCAGAGGAAGAAAGGCAAAGGCTGAAATCATAAAGGGGCTTGTGGACCTCAAGAGAAGGGTCGCAGGAAGAGGGCACTAGAAGAGAAAAATGTAAGAAGGAAGAAAGGGAGAAGTGAATAGGCAGCTCAGGGAAAATAAAAAATAAAAATAAAAACAAATATCATGTTTTTCAATCCTTTCTTTAAAAACTTAAAAGGTGGAGCAAAGTTAAGCAAGCTAGATAATGTGGTATAGTGATGGGCAGTGGGAGGTAGTGAGGTTGGTTTTGAAACAAGGTTTAGCTGGTTTTTTTATTGGTGTTTTTGTGTTTATTTTAGGCAATCATGGGTTGCAGGCTTTTTTACTTTGTCTTGTTTCCTCAGTGAGGAAACTCTGCTTCTCTTTACTCCAGAAAGCAATTTAAGTGGATACAGAAAGAAACTTCCTCATATTCTAGTTTTATATTCTTTTGTAGTACTGTAGTATACAGATAGGGTCTTCTATCACAATTTTTACCACCTTAGAAATATTGTCCAGGGTAAGCTAATAGGTAGTATTTTTAAACTGCTGTCAGCACATAGTTTAGTAGGTTGATAAGGCTGGGACAATGGCTGGACTCAATGATCTTCAAGGTCTTTTCCAGCTGAAACTATTCTATGACTCTGTGACTCTAAGGGAAAAATGTTGTGTTCATATGTGTGGTTTTCCAGAGAGTCTACTTCATCTTGGAAACCTTTATCTAAGGAATTGACCAAAAACTATAGAAGGAGAAGCATTTCAGTGTGCTGTGATTTAATTGAAATACCTCTGAATCGTTTACCATTTTGCACCTTTGACACAATGCTCTCATTCAATGGTCCTAGAGATAAAACGTTGAAGATTGTATTTGAAGGAATGAAGATAGTTTTTATTGGTGTTCTTTTAGGATCGACCACAAGGACTGAATAATGCTCCCAAAGAAATACATTTGGAAGAAGATGACTGAGCATGCAGATCCAAAGGCCTTTTAGGATATGGTGAACTCTTGGCCTTGGATGAAGAATGTTCTTGGATGAAAGAACTCCAGCTGAAAGACTTTGTCTTTGCCTTTTGCCTTGAGAATTGCAAAGATATGAAAGACATAAAGGAAACAAAGATTTGCAGCTGAATTCTTGCAGGGTGCAGTTTCAGTGGCTGACACTGGCATGCAGCCAGCCTGCCTCATTACTGTGGAATGTTACATGCTTGTACCCCTTACCAGTCTCCTACGGCTCCCCAAAGGACTCTCATGCACTTTTACATTTTTCTGCTTTCTGTTTGCAAATTATATTAGCAAATTTTAATTACATGGTTTCTGTAGTGAAATTAGCACCTCTGGGATTTATGTATGTTGTGTAGCTAAAAAGGTAAATGATGCTTGGTTCATCAGATTATAACACCACACTTGTACCTGCAGCCGAACAGATAGTTAAATGATAATTTTTGATTTTCTTCATGGTTAATGACTTGCATAAATTTAAAATGGCAAGAGTTCACTAAACGAGTCTGAACTGTCATTTGCAATATGGTCAGCCCTGGCTACCTAAACATTGGAACGGATTTCTTACTCTAACATACTGAACTATGTTAAGTCAATAGGAAGACATCTAGTAATTTTGTAAGCCTCATTACTATGTATTCAATATACTTGAAACATTATTATACATTTTACTATTTAACTTTGAAGTGTCCTTATTTTCACTTTATAAAAAAATGCATCTCTGCTCGACTGATTGTTTAGTATCTTAGAGTATGATTTGAACCACTTTGTTCACGTAACACTGTTTGCTAAGGTCGACCTTCAAAATGTGTCTGTGTAATGACACATTGTCTGATTTGTTAGTTACCTAAGTCGTTCTGTTAACGTGGCAGAAAATGACGGTATACAGAAAAATGCTGTACCAAAGTTGAAGGGCTTATTTTGCCTTTGTCTTTCCTGGGATCAACCTACATGGAGAGAGGTTTTGTAATTTTCGCTGTCCTGGGTAGAATTCTGTAATTCTGTTGTCATACCAACTCCCACCTGTAGTACTTTTTTCTGCCAACTGGGCTCACTCAGTAAGTCTGCCAGAATTAATTTGCATTCTGCTCTAAAATGTGGCATCTAGCATATGTAGTCACCAGACAGACTTCTCAATGGACAGACCTAAACAGAAATTATTTAATTGAAAAATACATCCTCTACCAGGGTAGCTTAGGTGAGCCTAGCCTTATCAGAAGAGGACATATTGGTTTAATCCCCCTAAATGCCCTCTGTAATTTGTTAAGAAAGTTTTTCTTCCACAGCTGTTTCTTCTTGCCCTCCCACCCCATCTAGCTTTGCAAACACAGTTCTAGAAGCTGTTTATAGCCAAGAAGTAGACTTTTCTAAATGATAATATGGACACTGTCTCTTAACAACCCTTAGGTTTTGATCTAAAGAATTGAGAGACAATAGCTTATCTTCAGTCAGTGATTTTTGATAGCTTGTCTTTTTTTCCTCACAACTCCCTGTGTCTGTTCCTCTCTCCCCCTTCTTATCTGGCCTTAACTGATCATTAAAAATTGTGCATTTCTGTTGGAAGTGTCAGTTACTTCAGGGTCTCTGCACTGGGCTGATTAAGAGAAAATAATTTGCAGAGGTACATATGTATGTGCATGTGTGTGTAAGATGTTAATATAACCTGTTACCAACTAGTAAATATGCATTGAGGCTATTGGAATGTGTGTATACGTGAAGAAAGCTATGGCTAGAACTTCAGATATCTAGATGCTGGACAGTTAAACTCCATTGTTTATTATTGATTATTAATGTACTGATGCTGTTTTGTTAGTGCCATAATAAAAGAAAACTTTACCACTGCTTTGCTATTGAGTAGTGTGTGTGGCAAAGAGGTCCAGTGTATTTCTCTAACAGGAGACACAAAAGCCAGAAGGCATGTCTGGCTCAACCAAAGCAATGTGTTCTTACAGTGATCATGCCCCAAAACAGGTCAGGTCAGTCATGGTTTAATTTGAAATAGCTATGTGACTTAATCTTTCCTCTCGTTTGGCCACCCTTAAAACTGCCCAGCATTTCTGATTTTATACGTTTCTTCTGTGCCAGATAATGTTTCTGTGTGGTTGAGCAGCACTCCCTGACTGGGGCTACATCTGTTTCTGGGTCAGCAGAGGAGTATTTGTCACTATTACAAAGCCACTTTGTTTTCCGAGTGTTTGTTCTAGAAACTTTGCTGAATATATAAACCAGAAAACTCTTCTGGATAGGTACCTGGCTTTCAGTCCAACTTAGCACTTCGTTCTTCTGGTGCTAGAGCCATTCTTTAATAAAGCTTATTGCTGCTCTCAAGAGGTGAAGAACAGTCAGAATGAATTGGACCGCAGGGTGCTTGCTTTTTGTTGTGTCTTCCAGAAATTTCTCTTACCCAATGTTTTCATCTCGTATTAAGCATAAGTAGTACTGCTGTGTTGACAAATACTGATTGTTTCTCAACAGGGAAAATGTCGTGTGTATTTGTCTCCTTGGTCACTAATATGGCTTCCTCTAACCTTTATATGAATTCTCCATGCATATGGACTAATAATTAAAAGTACTATAGATCTATGAAATAACTGTAAAGGAAATTTAGAGAGAGAATTCCTAGTTTTAAAGCTGTGTACAAGTACTTTCTCTTGTGTTCCCGTTTGTGTACGGGATTAGAAGTTCTTTACTTCAGTCACTTCTGATACATCTATCTTAACATAGAAAGGACACTGAGAACCAACTTCTATTAGGGCTTTTTTTTTTTTTTTTTCTGATAGGAGGAGATTGGCACGGAAGGGGCTTTTGTCTTCCTATAAATCTGAACCTCTGTGCTTGACTCTTGATTTTGAGGTGGAAAAAATCTGTTTGGTATTTAAAATGAAACCTAAACTCATCTTTTTGTTAAAAACATGTAGACAACCTTAAACGAATTCATGTGGGGGCTTTCTTTTCACTTCTGTCTTCTTCTGTTGGCTTTTCTGTGTCAAAATGAAACATAAAGGAGTGACGTATCTACTCCCCACACAGTAGATGCTTGGTCTTGGGAATTCATTTATCATGAAGCCAAAACATAACAAGATCCTGAGGCTGAAAGTCAGAGAATTTGATCAGGAAAGATGATGCCCATTTTAAGAAGCCGAAGTATTTTATTATTGGAATACATCATTCAGAGAACATGATAGATTTTCCATTAGTGGAAGTCTCTGATCAAAACTGTGTGTCTTTCTAAAAGAAGAGCTGCCTCAAGAGCAAACAGCTGAGCCTGATGCAAGAATTATTGAATGAGGGAGTTTTGCCCTCTTTTTATGCCGGATGAGTCAGATATGGGTACCATAATACCAGAAATAGAATCATAGAATCATAACAGTAGTTATTGTAGAAAAGTGAAATTAGACTTTTGCTACAGAAGTGGCACTTGGAGAAAAATTATTAAAATGGAGCCTAAAGCAAGTACACCTCATGCTACTGGCATCAGAAGATGTGTATGATGAATGTTATAGTTAACTTTGTTATAGGTAACCTTATGTTTGCCATCTCAAAAATGTCTGTTGAGACAGTGTACTTCTGTGTAGGCAGGAGAGTGCTAGGGAAAAAAAATGCAGCAGCTTTTAGCTTCATGGGTCAGAGATACAAGTTCACAGGGATGGTGTTACTGTGGATTTTCTTCTTTAGTTGTTAAAGAAGTTACACAAAAAGACTTGGGTTCTAGGTCCTTCTGAGGCTGAAGGGTTTAACTCTAAGTGTCAGGAGATGGTCAGTATTTATGGGTATGATATATATATTCCTTTATTTGAAGCTGAGCTACTGTAGTTGCCAGTGGTCAGAAGCACAGCAGCACTGGAGAACCTCGTGGTAGACTAGAAATTAGGGTACGAACAAAGAGGTGGGTTTTTTGAGGTGGGTTTTTGTCTTCTGGAACTATTTTTGGGGTGATTTTATTCAGTGCTACAGAACCCACTACTCTCAGAAGCGAGTGTTTTTTGTGGGCACTTTCATATCTTACAGACACAAGGACATGCTTTCAGCACATAAATTTCTAGTTGTTTTTCACATTTTCAGAACTGCTCTGGAGGCTTTTTCCTTCTCTGAGTAGTAATCCCTTTTCTGGAGCTTTGTGATGGTCACATGGTCACTATCTCCCAGTGCTTAATAGTCTTGTTTCTTTTTTTCTTTTTTTTTTCTCTTTCCTCCTGTATCCGACTTCTGCTCAGACAACTGGAACCAGAAATATTCTGCAATGTTCAACCCACATTTGTCTTTTTGGGAAATCTAAGCTTCAGAGATAAAGTTCCTTACAGTTTAAGAAATATCAACCTTAGTATATTATCGGCCTATCTTTTAGATTTATCCATGATTTTGACCTTGTCTACTGAGTATCTGTAGGTTGGTCTTTCAAGCAATGATACTGCTTATTCCAAAAAAGGTTTCACTTTTACTGCCTCAGTTGTTAGATAGGAGATATCGGAGAAATTACCAGGAAATATTGTTTGTAATAATTGTTCTTTTCTCCTACTACATCTCCCTTCCTTCCTGAGAAAGTTGGATCCTTTTATCACCTTTTTATGGACTACTTTATTGTGAAAGTCTGTTCCTGTAAACGTGGTCACATGATTAACTTTTATTGACAAATGTCCAGTATTCCTGCTTCTGATAGGTGGAGCCATTATGCTTTCATTAAATGCTATTGCTGTGATGCAGAAGAAAGGAGAGAGAGGGAGAGAGTAAAAAGAATCTGCAGAGGATAATTTTCCTTTGGGAGCTGAGGAATGATTTTCCTTCACCACAGTAACAGTTTGTTGAGAGCCTGAAAGAGACGATTTGCTCTTAGACACTTTGTGCGGGGAAAGCATGAACCGTAAAAAAATCTCTACACTCATACCAAACAGGGTACTTCTGTTGGTGTCGTTGTCCCTTTTTCCTGTTGTCCAACACACATGTGGCATGTCACAGGCAGCTTTGAAGTTGAATTCCTTTACGGTCTGTAATTCTTCTTCTTTGTGTGTTGAGCTTTGTGAAAAGCCATGCTACCTCCTCATTACTAGAAATGTCACATTTAGATACCTCCTCCTGCGTATGAACTTTTGTATTCCGTTGCTCTTCAACAATGCTTCAAAAAAGCTATAGGCTTCAGAGCCGAACTTCTGAGTTATTCCGTACTGCTGCTACCAAGCAAGAAGAATGAAATATAATTTTTAAAAGAGCAGAACTAAGACTTGAGTACTGAGGATTTTTTTTATATTTTTAAGGTGCGATCAGTGTTATCTGGAAGCTTTGTATGGGGCCTTCAAAGGCACTCATGTTAATGTGCAAATCTAGAGAAAAAGTGTGTCCACAGAAATTCTATCCCATCTTTTCCATGGAAGCTTCTACCCAGTTTTCATGTATTGCTCTTGCAATTTCAACATTACTTTTGAATATTCTGAAATGAGATGGTAGAGGAACATCTTTTGTTATTTTATGATTTAGCTTTTTCTCTAGTAGTTGCATAGCAAGATTTTCAAAGCTGTGAATGTCTCTGAAAACAAAATGTGTAGTGTTTTTATTAATCACAGGTTAATAGATTTTTTTTTTTGTCCTAAGAGAACCATCCCAGTCAGCATGGATTCATGAAGGGCAGATCCTGCTTGACCAATCTAATCTCATTCTGTAACAAGGTGACCTGTTCAGTGGATGAGAGAAAGGCTGTCGGTGTAGTTTACCTGGACTTCAGTAAGGCCTTTGACACCGTCCCTCACAACATCCTTATGGTTAAGCTGGCTGCCCATGGCTTGAATGGGGGCATACTCTGCTGGGTGAAACACTGGCTGGATGGCTGGGCCCAAAGAGTTGTGGTCAATGGAGTTAAACCCAGTTGGCGGCAGGTCACGAGTGGTGTCCCTCAGGGCTCCATGCTGGGACCACTCCTGCAAGTTTGCAGATGACACCAAGCTGGG
>NW_009724710.1:0-33538 GCF_000703405.1 Apaloderma vittatum | reverse complement strand
TGGCAAGTTTCCAGTCATCCGGGACCTCCCCGGTCTGAAGCACGTATTTCCTGCAACCAGCTAGTCAGTCAGTAAAAGTACACGTTAAAACAATAACTTGGCTACAGAATTAATCAAGTAAATGTCATAAAACAGAGCATCAAAATCCTAGTCCAGAGCAACATTCACCATCTTACGGACAGGAAAAAAAAGCTTGGGGTTTTTTTCCTTTCTTTTCTCTGACACGTCTTTTTCGGTGCAGATTTTACGAAAGACAAAAAGCATCCACGCTACAATAAATTAATTTGAACTACCCTGTGTCTACTGCACACTTAAGATGTTACCTACACATTATATGAAACTAGTATCATTGAATTGTTTTCTGTGCTGCAAGACATCTCTCCGACATGCTTATTCTTTACATCAAAGGGAATTTTCTTTAAAAACAATAAATAAATAAACTTCTCCAGGTGAAAGTTGACTAATAAGCAACAAGTTGCAGAGTAGCCTACATAAAAAAACCTGCAACATATACTTCAACTAGACTTTACACTATAGGTAAAAATTCTCAGCTGTAACTAAGCCTTACATATCTTGCTTCGCTTTTCCTAAAAGTATACACTCATGTGCAACATACTGTTCTACAACAAACTGAAGAATAAAAAACTATTTGTATTCCAGTTATCAGAAAGTTGCAAAATCCTAGAGAAAATACTAAAAAGCTCAGTTACACAGAAGTCTAGAATTTGAATCCCCATTCTCTAACTTAGGTATGCATTACTTGCACAGATCAAACCATATGATAAAAAGATCTGTAAAGTGTGACGTTTTCAGGCTCTGCTGACCCAATAGAAGGTAATACAAGCAAGTCAGTATCAAGATCTCTGCCACTGATTTGCAGGGGAGGCTTTTAAAGCAGCAGTGCTGTAAATCCCCATTAAAAGAAATTCACTCAGAATTCCACAGCCCTCTATTTGTGTGTTTTTTTAAACTACTGAGATTCTCCTGCCACTTGCCTTGTTATTTTGACTTTGTATTTCATATAACTTGCTTGTAGAAACCATTTTCCTTACCACCTCACTCTCTTCAGCCACACTTTCTCTGCTTCCCTAAAGTTTACTTTAGTTCTGATTTCCTTTTCCATTTCATGAGGAATTTGATAGTTGGAGGGAATAGAAACTGTTAGAAGGTGGAATTACTTCAATATAATTTAATTTAAACACAGACTGCACATTAGAGTGTGCCATCACTTTCACAGCCAGAAAGACAACCCTGGAGGTCTAAAGAGTCAAACCCAGGTCAGAAAACAACTGCTGTAGAAGTGCTACACTCAGCCAGCCACCACTCCTGGTGACTAAACGTGCCTGGAAACGATGGAAAAGCTCACAATCCACTGACAGAAGTCACCAGCGAGCTATGTCAGGTAGTTGGAGAGACACCTCCTTTGCAGAATTACATCAATCTTGAAGTTTATATCCGTATCCGAACGCAAATGTTTTTGTGATTTTGCTGAAGCATCTTCTCCAAACCAGCCCTGGACTCACAATACCATCACTGAAACTAAAGTGACCTGGCAAAAATCTCTGTCTGAAGTAAGGTTTAAGAGGGTTACTTAGCATCCTCTACAAAAACAACTTCAGCCAAATATTCAGCTTCTTATCAATAGCAGGCACCGGCCCAATGACCACTTGGAACAGCCAGCAAATGCTTTCTCTTGTGTTTGGAGGTCTTCCGGGAATCATGTTTTCTCAATATTGCATTTCTGCTGGTAGTGAACTGAGAAGAGAGAACTCATTGATTTTGCTATTTAATGTCTCATTAAATGCTTAGCTAAAATAAGTATCTGAACTACACTTAATTCATAGCATTTACCTGATATCACCATTAGAAACACTTAAATGCCAGTTACGGTCCCTAAAAATCTTGAAAGACTGTCACCGTTCCAGTATTTCATTGATGTTGCTTTGTGCCCTTCAAAAGCTTCTGTTGAAAAAAAAAAAAATCAAATCATCTATATCTAACAGAGAAGATATCCAAGCAACAACTGTTTCCAAGACCACAGTGGCACCCTGCTATTGCAGTATCAGCACAATGTCTATCATGATCACGGATTTTTTTCCTTCCACTCCTAGGAGGAAAAAATTAAAAAAAGAAAGAAAAAAAAAAGAAAAAAAAAAGAAAAAAAAAGAAAACCTCAACCACACAGAAAACCACCACAAAACGCCCCCACCATACTTCAAGCAGTGGAACTGCTAACAAACAAGCTTCTGGAGAGAACCATACACCACCCTCTAGGATGGCAAGCCTAAATCTTTTGCCAGCAGCACTGATCAGGAAGTGGTACTTTACATAAATCTTCAAGAGCTTTGTTGGCCAGACTGTAGATATTGCAATACTGCCCTTGCAAGCAGTAAAAAAAACCACAAACCAAACCAAACCAACACAAAAAAACCACACACCCCCAACAAAAAAATCCCACACGAACACACAGCACCCTGACGCAGCCCACCATCCCGTATTTCAGAAGGGCTCTGCTGATAAAAGCATACCAATAAGCAAGTTTTGCTTGTATTTAATCCTGTCAATTATGAACATGTATTTTAAACAGATTGGATAGAAACTGTATTTTCCCCGTAGATTTTTATATGTATTCAGAGAACAGAACTATTCTGATCTAGGAAGTTATTAACAGTTTAAACACTTCCTATAAACTAAGCAAGTTTTAACTTGTTAACACTAGGCTTCATTACATGTTTTTAGTCTCCCCAGGTGCGAGTATTTGCAAACATGACTTCATATAAAAAAGGGAAACCTAAGCACGTATATGAAGTTTATGCATTTAAGACATGTCCCAAGCATAGGCTCAATGTATGCAACAATATCAAGGGAAACATTTTGTACTCATCTGTTGCAAGGCATAGAAATTTTCTTAGGGCATTTTCTTCCTCAAGGAAAAAAGTAATTTCAAATTATACAGATCTGTTAAAAGTGTACAAAGAGGACTCCATTTATAGCTTCAACACATTAAAAGCAGACAATTTAAATAGCATGTTTTTATTCAAATGACAAAATCTGGGGGTTTTAATTAATTAGATCCATCATTCAGCATAATCAGGACATGAACCACTTGCTAGATAACTCAGTGAAAACAAACTATTCAACACCCAATTCAGGCCACAGATCATTACTGAAGTAGCGGCAGCAAGAGGAGCTCTCACCACAAAGAATTTCCAAAGCATTTTCATGACATATTAACCAAGCACATAATACTAATTTAGACCTGTTTTATATGCAAATAGAATAAGCCACTCTCTTCAACATGCATAACTGTTCAGTTGACGGCAATTAATATCATCCACTGTACTGCCTATTTGCTGAATTTTTATTAATTTTGAGTTCAAGAGGAAACCATGAAGTTTGCCTAAGCAAAGCTCAAAAAGCATTGCTACCCGCCATAATGTGCATTATGCACGCCAGTGCCATCATTTCACAGTGTTGCAAAGTGACCATTTATTCCACCTCTTTGATCCCTTTCGGTCATTTACTCATCTTGCTTCTTTCCTCTTAAGTTGTGTCTCCCTAACAGTCTATTGTTAAGGACTGTCAAAAGCTTTTGAAATTCCAAATAGATTACATCTGATAGCTCTCTCTGATTTACTGTTTTGTTGCCACAGTGAATTTCAATAGATTAGCAGGCATATTCTCCTTTGAAGAAACTGTGCTAATTTGCTGCTATCAAAGTACGATCTACAGCAGATTAACCCTTAAAAAAGCATCCACTAGCTTCCTCTCTCACTAAACATGTGCTTGATGGGCAGCAAAGCCAAACATACCTTCTGTCAAAGTCACTGAGGTTAAGCGCAACACTTAGTTGTGTACAGAGGGACTGATTTCGCGGGCAACTGCATTATTAGCTTGGGTGCACAGGAAAGGATAGCAAGGACAAGCGAGCAACAAAGCTGTGACCTATTCATTTATCACACACATGAATAATCATAACCAAAGAGAATCAGCACATAGATAAAACATACCAAAAATTCTTTCATTTATTTAGGGACCTTAAACACCAAACTAGATATAAGGTCAATCACATCTAAATAACATCTTCCCTTCTTTGTGCAAAACTTAAAGATCCCCTAGCCAATATTCTCAGTGTCAAATAGCACTGACAAAGACTCAAAGGCTAACAGGCAACAATAAAACTATTAAAAATATATATTCTAAAAGGTTGGTTCTTTGTTACCAGATCATACCAAACCCTTTCAGTAAGTAGTATGGACCGCTCCACATCCTACAGCCTAATTCCACTCTCTTTGACCTCTCGACCACCAGTGCCCTTACACAATTACATTACTCTACTCCAGTTTAATCAAAACCTCAGTTTGTCTCTGCAGCTGCTGCTGTTCAGTTAAGTCTAACTGATCACCATTTCACCAAGGCCTTCTGAAGAGAGAAGATGGCAGTGACGTATCACATGTAATTAAGACATCATAGAAAGAGAAATCGAGGGATTTGCTGCACTCTTAAACCACCTGAGACCACTTCAGCGAGTAAGATCCCTGTTTTCCAGTGTTTTATCCTTAAAGCAACCTCAGTAGCACAAAGTTCCACCTACTACTGTTATAACAGAGATGCTTAGACCTAAAGCTGTGTGTGAACTAGAAACTTTATCAGCAACACATAGTCAACCAGTGACATCCAACAACTAAGTCTAGGTAAAGGCTTTGGCAACAAGTTAAAAAGTGGATGGTATAGCAAATATTCCCAAACTACTGCTCATACTTTCAGAAGCAGTCCTATTAGTACTTTAAGTAGAGGAAATCCTGGGTAGACATGTTAATTTTTATTAACTGATGAGAGTAGCAATGCATTTCCCTTTCACGTAATATCTCATTTTATGGCATCTTATGGTCTTAATCCTTTATATAAAGCTGTGACAATCCTCAGAACCCAGTCCTTAGTCTCTAAACACTACTAGAAAAAAGTCTTAAGAGTGTTTTAAGCATACTTTCAGTAAATATGGGCAAGCAAGAAACTCAAGTTTGCCAAAAAGAACATATACCAAAGAGAGCTCCATTGCTTTTAAGAATCCCCACATAAACCACCATAAAATGACATTGAAGTTCACCTCAGAATTTTCTAAGGTATTGAGAAACAGCAACCCATTAATCATAGGCAAAATGTTGCACTTTGTATTAAGTCATTGAAGACTCAACAGTACAGAAAACAAGCATTTCTGTTTGTAACATACAAAATGTTTTAAGTGACCAGGCTTATGGCAAAGCTATTTGTCTGAATGTACAGGCATATCCCATATTTGGATCTTCAGTTTCAAGTTACTAGATATATTTTTTCCTCTTATTTTATGGAGCAAAAACCAAAGAAAAAAATAGCAAAGTGTTCTAAATTACACCCCTCCTCCTCTATGCTGAAATAAGTTATCAATTTTCCTGGTAATTACAAAAAAATTAAAAGGGGCTTCTTTGCAGCTGCTTCTTCTCTGCCCAGAAAAGACATCTATCTTATTTGAATTGGAAGCTAGAGACTCATAGCTTTTAAAATTAATAACTGGCTGGCTTAGACTTTGAGTAGCAAATCACAGGAACTCCTCCTGAAACTTAAAACAGTTGAGACAGCTGTTCTTGTCATCACAGGACTTGTCCGTTTATTTTGTCACACATATTCAACCATGACATCTGAATTATTCTCCAAACTTAATTCTAAGGAAGAGATTATAAAAGATATTTTAGAGTGGCATAAAAAAAAGTCTTGCAAAACTCACATTCCTTCACTATTCTGTTTCAGGCAGTAATAAAAAGAAACACAGAATTGCTTGAAAAGGTTAAGTCCTAAACCAACTTCTGGGTCCCTAAGTATCTTCATTGCTTTGGTCATGCCTTTTCCCCCCCACCTCCTCTCCTCTTACAGCTCTACTCCCGAAACAGAGAGCTACAGCACCTATGGGCAGATGTGTTTAATTTAAGAATGTTTAACATCCAATGTCATCTGCCACATGCCCAAGAAATGAGAAAGTAACATTAGTTATTTGAAAAGACACAGCAAAAAGGAAAAAGTGCTGTTTTCATCCAAGCCTACCTTATCTTTGTCTTCCACAACATCTGCCAGCACATCATCTGGATCCAGGATTCCTCCATCTGTATATTCCAGGTGGTGAATATTTACCCAGGAAGTTGGATCCTGTAAAACAAACAGACACAAAACTTCTTAATCTAAACTTGCATGGTTTTAGTGCCATCAGACAATGCAGTTTTGTATGCCATGTACTTCCCACTCATTTTCCTCTTTAATCAAGAGGGAGAAGCTTGGAGCCATTACCCAGAATTGAAACAGAGAATGAAAACCAAAGACATGTAACAAGAAACTACCTATACAACACTATGCAAAAGATGTTAAAAATGTACATTTCTACTTCCTTATCATTCTTTACTCAACTATTAATAAAAAAATAAGGATAAATTAAATGTTTTTCTCATTTTACAACACTTTACAGTTGGCATATTTGGGTTATTATCAGCACACACACATAGATAGATAGATAGATAGATAGATATGCATTGACATGCACCTGACAGTTTCAGAGGGTGGGAGATGTACACGTATCTTACATATACACACACACACATATATATACACACACACATTCATCATTTCTTTCTTTGAGGAGGTAGGTCAGGCTGCTGAAGCAAAAACCAAATAAACAGAATAAATAAATCCGATTCTGTTCTCAGAAATAAATGCACTCAAATTCCAGTGCAACTTCATCTACCATATTAACAGGGATCGTGCTGGTTTTCCAAAACTAGTGCTTTCCCCATATATCATTAACTACATCACTTCAACAATTAGGAACTTAGCCATTATTCCACGACCCCAAAGTCAAAAGGCTCGGAGTGCACTGCTCAACAGCAAATTCTCCCTGACACGAAATACAAATCAGTGTGCAGACACAGTCTGTAACCACCGCCCCCAAACCACAGCAGCTACCTGTGTACACACAATTTCCAAAGGGCACAGGCTAAGTGGTAGTTATGTTTGAATTGTTTTAGTTAACATTTGAACATTTATCCAGTTAAGGCCAGCTATTGTGGTTTAACAAGCACATGGCAGCTCATCGAGTCACAGCAACACGTTTGAGTACTCTACAGTACCAGCACTGAATGTCGAATTGACACATCTTTTACAGCACCCTGATAAAAGGAAAACATGTTTAGTTAAAATTACAAAGCATGTTTGAATCCTCTATCAAATGTTACAGGGATTGGCCAGAATATGCTAAAATTAAGGGTCAAGAAACTGGCGTGCATGCAGGTGGCTCTGAGAAAGGTTTCAGAAACAGAGAAGAACCCTGCTCATGTGCCATACAGAGTCCTAATGATTCTGTTTATATTACATCCAGATCTCCAATCCCTTCCCTCCTTGTCAAACCTAACTAGACCACAGTTCTCAGAAGCAAAGCTAAGGACAACAGACACTATACAGGCTAGCAAGTTCCTTATCTTTAGTTTGGATATTGCTCATCTAATGAAGTCCCTCAGAAGTAAGGATATTCCACTCCATATTTATGTATGGACATTCTAGAACTGTAGCCATCAAGTGATGCAGACGGCAGGCAAATCAGGATAATCCCATCATAGGTACAGATGTGGGTCAATTGCATCAGGCCTCTTTTTTATTGTATCATCAACAGGTAGCAGTCAAAAAAACAAACCAAAAAACCTCATGCCACAACCACTCTAGCATAATCAACGTCAGCCCATCATGCCACTATCAACTTTTCTGGTGAACTCTAAACAAAATGGTTTCTTGTAGTCTGACCATCCAGATTCCAGTTATTTCTTCCACTTACAAATACTGGTTTGAGCTGGGATAGAGTTAGTTTTCTTCATATCAGCTTGCATATGTTTGGGATTTGTGACCAACAGTGTTGATAACACAGCGATGTTTTTGCTATTGCTGAATAGTGCTTGCACAGCATCAAAGCCTTCCCCCCATTTCCCACACTGCTCCACCAGTGACTGGGCTGAGGGTGCCCAGGAGGCTGGGAGGGGATACGGCCAGGGCAGCAGCTGCCCCTGATCAATCAAAGGGATATTCCATCCCATACGATGCTGTGGTCAGCAACAGAAGTTGGGGGAAGTGCGCAAAGTGTCTAAGGTACAGCATGGCATTTAATCTGCAGTTTACATCCAACTACCATTTCACATTGAAACTACACATTTGTGAAACAGCAAATGTTTGTTCATTCCAGGTATCAGGTGTTCGCAATTACAAAATTTAAAAAAAAAATAAATCGGTTAACATGCTTTTGTCACTGCATAGTAATGGAAGTGTAGACAACTATTACTGCTCAAAGCTTTATAATAAAAGCCCATGGTTTAAGTATTTGTACCATAACCACAAAATTCTAAAATGAAAAGGCAGAAAGGAAACACACCTCTGTGCAACAAACAAGCTTGTTAACTTACATCAAACAATTTATCTAATGCAGAAACCTTGTGAAAGGGTGTCACTTGACCCCACTGATAAACTCACAAAATACGATTCTCTGAAACTGGAATTCATCAGTAACTACAGATGTTCCTCCTGAACCTTTTAACTAATGCAATCACAGAAGGTTTCCACAGTTAGTAACAGTGAAACGGCACACTTGAAAACCTCTCCTCCTAATTAGAAAAACTTCTGCAGCTAACATTTTTGTCTGAAGATATATTAAAGCCTGTTACACATATTATGCTATTTAAGTGTCCTGTAGACAGAATAAAGCTGATGTGAAAAAAAATCAACAGCTGATTGGAATATTTTGCTTCCAATGCTTGCTTCTAATTGTGATTCAGTAGCTGCACCAACCCAGATGTGTCACCACAAAAGAAAAAAAAAAGGAGTGTAAGAGCTTGATTGTCCCAACAGAAGGCAGCAAGTTGGCAGGAAACAAGCTCAAGACACACAGCCACCCCAACCTACATTAAGCTTAACAAATTCCTATACCTCCTTTTACTTTGGGCCACAACAAAGAGTAATTTAATGGTTTTGTTAGTGGCCAAATCAACAAAAAGGAGTCACTAAATCAGTCTGAAAGAATAGAAGATGCCATTCCTCATCAAGTGTTTGGAGCAAGCATAGCCAAGAAAAAGAAAAGAATGACAAACCACGCTGAAATACGAGAGCTATAACAAAATAGGTTTCACACAGTTTCCTTAGCAGAAAAATACTTCTTAACAGTTTAGGTACTCCTCACATACACACTAGGATTCAGGTACACACAGTATGAAACCACTACAATCTTTTGATCTCAAGGACTCCCCAGTTACAGTAACCACCAGGGATTACAGCAAGAATACTTGCTGTTTCAAGAAATATAAATATGAAAATGGCCTCAATTTAATCACAGAATGTTAGGGGTTGGAAGGGACCTCTGGAGATTGAGTCCAACCTCCCTGCCAGAGCAGGACCACAGAATCTAGGGCAGGTCTCACAGAAACGCATCCAGAGAGGTCTTGAATGACTCCAGAGAGACTCCACAACCTCTCTGGGCAGCCTGTGCCAGGGCTCTGGCATCCTCACAGTAAAGTTCTTCCTCATGTCAAGGTGGAACTTCCTGTGCTCTAGCTTGAATCCATTGCCCCTTGTCCTAACACAGGGACAGGGCATAAGTGAAAAGGGACTGTCCCTTCCTTCTTGACGCCCAGCACTCAAGTATTTATATATCTTAATTAGATCCCCTCTCAGTCCTCTCTACAGACTAAAAAGCCCCAGGTCTCTCAGCCTTTGCTCACAAGGCAGGTGTTCCAGTCCCTTAATCACCCTCATAGCCCTCCACTGGTCTCTCTCAAGTAAATCCCTGTCCCTCTTGAACTGGGGAGCCCAGAACTTCATCCCTGAAAGTTAAAAAAAACAACTACTGGGGAGGTGACTACTGCCAGATAGCCGAGGTGTAGAAAATTCCCTCTGCAGTATCACAGAACTACAGTTCATCTGACCAGCAAAATCACTCATCCATTCCAAAGAGATTTCAAGGTCAGAGAACATTTTCTGTTCTTTGGATTAACTCCAAACACTGCCATGTGCAGGGTACAAAGAATCTATACGAAAAAAAAACCAAAAACTAAAACCTATATAGCAACTTCTTCTGTGCTTCTTTACTCCCACCAAGAGTCCAGACAGCTTCAATTAACACCAGTATTTTAGCTAACTCACCATACAAAACAAGCCATTAACTACCAGCAGACATAAGAGTTGAATATCTTAAGACCCAAATAGCATTTCATCCACATGAGGAGTAGCGGATGGAGAGTAACAGGAGAAAAATGAATGCGCATGCATATGCATGCACACACACACACTTGCATTTTACACATTAACTGGAGCTCAAAATGAGTAGAAGAGGTCTGAAAAATAACCGTGGTACATCCAAAACAAACTCATCATCCAAGAAATTGAACTTTCCTTATAAAGGGATGTTCTTTAAGTTTTTGTGTTTTAGTAAGGTACAACAATCAATGAGTGTCAAGAACACTTCAGGTTTCCACATATTCTAAAACTGCTAGGGCGGGAGACTGCATGAAGTGTATCACTGGAGTTGTTCCAGAACAGACAGCTTTTCTGCTTCTACAGTATTTTCTGAAAGGTCTGAAAGGAAAGTCAGAACCCAGCAACAACAGTAACACAGGTGATAGTTGGGCTGTTGCAATGTTGTCCCAGATTGCATGTTTGCCTCAATGAAATAACACTTCTTACTTGCAGAATGCAGAAAATGCTGGATTTTTAAGTTTATAAACAGTATGGGATAAGATTATGCTTATCCCATTTTTGCTTAAGGAAGTGATTCATTAAGGACATTTTACTGAGAAGGTACTTGCTGAGAAACCTAAAAAATATAAAGCAAAGAAGCCTAAGAACCACATACTGAAATGCTAGGACAACATTTTTCAAGAGGGAGGTTCTAGTTTGAGAGTCAAGTCCTCTTCTAATAAGTGACATGTCACCAAAAACAACAGCATCTAGAAAGATTCCTCCCAGCATATTCTTAATCATCACCATGGGAAGTTCACATGCTCAAGAAGAAAGAACTAGTTTTGAAAAACAAAACAATGAGTCTCGTAAAAATAAATCACGAATAGCAACCTAGAAGCTCTGGGCAGCATTCAAGTATGGTTACTGTCTATCTGTGCTCCTAAATGCTTTCCTTTTAGCCAGGTCATTGAGGAGAAAATGCATCCGCACATTTTCTTCAAAACAGTTCAAAAAACATCCTAACAGCATAAGTGGGGAGAAGACAGCACAGCATATAACCTTTACACAGAAGTTTAGGTGAAATATATGACAGAGACATCTACATATGTAAAGAAGAAGTATTATACCAGGTAACTTATTCATACACACCAGCACATCCCAAATGAATATTGAACAGTTACTCTAAGGTGCATTTTACCTTAGGGCTGCAAGTCATGTTTAACATTAAGCCACTTAAAAGCAGTTTATCATCATTTCCTTTATGTGTGGGAGAACACTTTACAAATTACTATGCAAATATTTACCAAATGTTAAATTAAAGCCAGGTCACATGAATGCACAAGCGTGAGGCAGGCAGAGGAGTGACATAAATTTTACTAAGTGGTTTTGAGATTAACGCTGTCACAGAATTCTAACTTAACTGTTGCCACCTAATGCAACATCTTCAGTGTTCAAATAGTCCAAAACGGGTTCAAAAATTCTTCTATGAATTTATTTTCAGTGAAACACACATTAAAGTGAAAGACTAATCAGTCTATATTATAGACTCTCATTTACTGTTATTTTTTTGTATATATCTATAGATATTTTTAATGCCTCAAAAAACTTGGAGCACCATCTTGATTCCTTTTGTTCTAAATTTGAATAGGAAAGTGTCAGCCTACTTTTCTGAAAACTAAAACAATATACTTTATAAATGTTGCAGTGCATATAGCGTATTTCAGACTGTTAATGAGCAAGAGAATCCTAACAAGTTTAAATACACTTCAGCACATCCATCAACAAACACCACCAGTTAATGATTTTTTAATTAATTATTGTTTGGTGCTGTTATTTGTTCTGCTGTGCAGAATACATAAAATTAATTGCAATCTCTATACTAGGATTCTTTATTTAAATATAGTAAAGATAGGATACAATGAAAAATTTAGAAGTAGGAATGACTTAGTAAGACTCCTCCCACAATTACTTCTCAGGCTACTATTTTAGAAACACTGCCACATTACTGCTTCACTAACACAAACAGACTTCAATGAAATTAAGCGCAAAAAAGGATATATTTAAAATACGGAGATCACATATGCCTGTTTCAAATACACAGCAACAGAATAAATGCTAGGTCAAAGTTGGGTGGAAGGATTAGACACCAGCTATGCTGTTTTCTGTCATTTAGTGTAAAAATAACATTAAAAACCCACAATCACAACACATTTCCTGACAAAGGAGATATTTCAGGTTAAGGTCAGTAAGCGAGAGATATTCTAACATTTAATCACTTTTAGATGGCATATTGCAATGTGATCCATTACCTCCCAACAGATAAGTAGCATTTAATGATTTCTATAAGCATTCTTAGGCTACGGGATCCATCATTACGCACAGCTAAATAGCACTAAGCATTAGTTACACTCAGACCACAGCTTGCGGAACAGAGTACAAAAAAGGGAGTCGGGGAGGAATAGGTGGACAAGATTGGTCACAGCCTCAAACTCCTTCTCTAAATCCTTCTCTAAATGTATCACTAAATTAGAACAGCCTTTGGAATTTTTTGTGTGTTTACTATAACCACCTCTACTCAAGCCTGAAGTGGTCATTCCAGTCAGACTGCATTTCAGCAGCCAGCATCAGCTGTAGCAGAGGTGGGGCTCTAGTTTTACGGCAATATGAACACCAAGTCCCCAAGTCAATGGCTGATCAGGAAGCAAATGTTTGCGTACTACACATTATCTCTGTTGGTTGTCAAATACTCCTCTGTCACAGCAGAGGGATTTCTCTAGGGATGATCTAGAGCTGAATGGTTAGACTCAGCAACAACACAAGGTACATGAACTTGGATGTCCTCCTGCAGCCTAAGAGAAACTCTAACAGAAGTGTATCACACTCTGTTCTCCCAGCAGGCAAAGAACTCCACACTTGTGAAGAGAGCTGAACCAGTAGAAACATATCACCCTGCAGCAATACCATATATTGCAGAGATGATCTTTTTATGGAATAAAAGCAAACAAGAAGCTTCCGCAAAAATCAAAGACAAACAGATTTTGTACAAAAGATTAAGCTTGTTCCAGACATTTACTGAATTCAGCAGATCCTAGCACTGACCACATCCAAATAAGCTTCCCTAGAAGAAGGCCAACTGAGTATAAATTACATGGTCTATTCACAAGTTTCCAAAAACAGAGAAAAAGTAAAATTTCAGTCACTGACCAGGAAGCTTCCAGAGGTTAGTTTGCATTATAGTACAACAGAATAAGTTACACATACACATACCTAGGTCTTGCCATTGAAAATAAATCCTTACGTAGAATGAATTACATTGTTTTTATAGCTCAAGTTCAACTGCATAAAATTAAACAATATTTTTAATCTTTCCTAGGCAAAAATTGAAAAGCAGCAAAAACCATCATAATACAAGGAACAGAAACGTGTTACAATACAGTGAGATAGTAAAAAAGATTCCTCATATTCCATACGATTGTTCTTCTCCTTCAACAAAACTCTGAATCTGTTTGTGTTGAAGATGTTAAGAGAGAAGGTAAAACTTCTTTATAACCTTCTACCAGCTGAAGTGACACACATTCTCTCAAGTCAGTAATATTCAAGAAAAAGATCTATACTTAGCTCTAAGACAGAAATTAAATTTGAGGCGAGGGCAAAGTAAAGATGATAGTCTGAGCAGCAAGAAATTGCTTTTAAGCATCCAGCAACAAAACAATGGAAAACACAGAAGGCCACACAGTAGAAAGAGGCCTACAATGGTGACTGTAAAGGCACTTTCTAATCTGCCTTTCAAAACAAAGACAAAACAAAGTACTACAAAAAAATAAGTCAACTAAGAAAGGATCTTATGAGCAGAGTTCTATCTTAACTGTGGCATGATGGAGAACAGGCAGAAGTTACTTTCAAGCAATCAAACTTCTGAGTATATACAAGAAAAAGTTCTTCACTTTTACCAGTAAATTTAGCAGGGCTGACTAACAAGCTTTCAATCCCCCTACCAACAGATAACCTTGCCTTCCTGTCCATAGTATTCACTCACAGCATGGGTATTTTCATTTCAGCTTGTATAGTTACAGTCTTGTAGCCAGGAAACTGCTCTTTACCATAAACCATGAAGTGAAACAAACAAGAAAATAAAAATAAATAATTTTAAAAATCCCACACCACAATATCGACAGTGACATCATTCTGAGCAATGTTTGTGTCTATCAGCTTCCTACTATGAAGGCATCTGCCAACAAAGAGATCCACCTCATTGTTGTAATATTCCTAACTCTCTCATGTTTCCCTTTCCAAAAGAAGAATTCCAGTTAAACAAACTATTTGTTGAAATGATCAGCTGTATTACATGACTGCAACACATTTTTGAAGTACATAGCTGCACGAATTGCAAAAGTCTTAGACATTTCATCAGGCTATAAGATAGGACACCACCTCCTGCTGCATGAGGGCCCCTTAGAAATGAGTTTTTGCCTAACAGTAACTTAAACAATCTTAGACCAATTACCTCAAGAAAAATAAAAGAAAACTAGATTACAATAACTGTTGACCACAGCGTGATCCTAAAAACACTAGCTGCCAATTCCTCTCTAAAATTTCTCCCTGGTAAGCCTCCCTTGTTAATTCACATAAAACAGTTACAATGTACTGAACTGTTTCTAAGTTAGACTCTCAAAAGGAACAAATATTGTTAAGTGTCTGCGCACAGGAGAAACATACAAGAAATTAAGTAAATGAAAAATTCTTCTGTCAGTACTTTTTTTTTTAAGAGAAGCAAAATATTACCTGCAAATGAGCCTCAAGGACCATCATTTCACAAGGATTAAATCACAGCCACCACAAATGATCTGAACACCTCAAAAGATCAAAATACTTTCTACATGGGTATTTATTGGAGAAGCATACACTTGATCTGTTTGTGTCTGGTTTATGTCAGTTTATATGTCCCGATTTCAATACAGGAAATAAAATGAGAGATCACAGGAAGTAAAGCCAGTCTAAACAATATATCCAGGATGTTTTGTTTCTGGCCAAAGCACATATTTTTGATTTTCAGAGCAGTTAAAAAGTTTTCTTCGCACAGTGAAACAACATGGAAGAAATTTTACTCCTCCTGAAAGGACTAAACATTCAAGGATCTCCTGAATCAAAGATTTTTTTTCAAAAAAACAGAATTTCCCTTACCATTTAGAAGATCAGCTTTTGGACTATTAACAGAGGAAGCTCTTTCATGTAAACAAGCAACTTAAAATAATATTTAAAAACTCTTATTTTATGTATTTTCACATGCACGCACTAAATTTGTTTAGATTCATTTACTTCATCTTTCTAGACTAGTCATGAAAATCTCATCCTTCCTCAATTATTTATTTATTTATTTAAAACCATTGATTTAACACGATACAGCCAAATAGCAGAATTATCGAGTAGGAAAGAAGTCCTGAGGGGAAAAAAAAAAAAAAAACCACATAATTTTACGTAAGGTCACTTTAACTACTCGATTTTAAAACCTTCTGTCTTTGACAGTGCTAAAAACCTGATGTCAAACTGGGGACTCTAATCAGATCAGGTCAGTACAGAAACAGATTTATCTTTGTCACTAAGGCTAGTTTTATCTCAACACATCTGCAAATGTGTGAAGTCTGCTCACCCTGTTTCCCTTGCTGGCTATTAACAACTGGAGCAGAAAGAGCAAAACAAAGACAACCAAACAATTCAGGCTTAAAGGCCGGTGGAGTAGCAGAAAAACCTGTTACCCATCTAGACGGGAGAAGAAATATCTTCCCTCGTTTTCCTCCAAAGTCAAAAGAACTATGGTGTGAAGACAGACACAGCCAAAAACCAGAAAACAGTTTCTTTTTAGTCTTTGTAATGAAACTAACAGCATAAAACCAGCTTATGATCAGCTTTGTATTTAACACGTTAAACGGTCCCCAAAATCACTAGTCAGTCCCTAGTCGCTGCCTAAAATATGTCTTGATCTTCAGCCATCTACAAATTATTACACTCTTAGAAATTAATATGACTGTACTGCCTTGACTACGGACAAAACACAACAGCAAGGACTGATCACCACTTCTTCCTGTCTCCTTCATCTATCCTCTTCATACCACCACACACCAAACTCCATTTCACAGGAAAGAAACTCATCCTTCTCCCGTTCTTCTTTCTTCCTCTTTCCTTGATTTTCATGCACAATTAACATATTCTGTTCTTCTCGAGTATATGGAAAAACAAACATTTTGAAGTTATAATAACTACCTCCTTACAGCAAGACTGGCTTAGACATCAGAGAATTTCCATCTTGGGCAGTCTATCAAGGTAAAGATGCCTGCTACAAGCAGCCTGACATACAGGCTATATACACATCACAATCAACTCAGCTTCATTTTTAAAATGTGGACTGGAACATTTTAGAAGAAAATGATCTTGCTCTGAGCTCCTGGAAGACAAATAACAGAACAGAAACACACTGAAAGTTCTTCAGATGGGTTACAAAGCATGGCAAAGGGAGCAGGGCGAGTAGGTTTCCTGCACCCAAGCTGCTTGACACCTGCATGCTGTAGGCCACAGCAGAACAGACTTTCTCCCTCAGAGAAAGTCTTTGTAAAGAGGCACTAGAGTATTTCTTGTTCTTTAAATGATTATGCTTTGAGAAATTACTAGGACTATGTACTAATAAATTGCCTTTTCATTTTTCACAGGGTAGAGAAGGTAGTTACTCAACTCACCTAGTGAACTCCACTAGCACTGGAGAGCACAAAGAAGAGAAGGTTGGTTTATTCTGCCAGTTGAATGTGCAAGGGAAAAAAAATACCCATTTCCCAAATGAGGTCTGAGGTACAAAACATAAAACTGCAGAGATATTCATATCCTTAGCATGGAATTCCTGACAGTCTAATAGTCAGAGCAAAGATATAAAAACCCAGAAAAACCCTGAATATTTTACATTACACTCAAACGTTGGTTTGCAGCATCAGAACCCTTCAAAAATCAGGGCATTCTGATTTCATACTGAAACTGAATGCAAATGAGACTCTGAATATTATCTGAATAAAATATTATTTGGACAATACCTCAGTAGATGGATCACATATCCCACCTTTACAGTACACTCCAATATTTCACATTTAAGAATATTTCAGTGATGAAAAAGTATGCAGGACCACAACAGGCATAGATAGCTGGAGACACACGTTCAGATATGAGGTCCACACACGGTAGTTACAACTACAAAAAAATCTCCCCTTCAAGACTCCAGTTTCAATACAGTGCACCGTATGCCAGGCTCTGAATCCAAGATAACTATATGACTGCAAGAATGAAAATGTAAACTGATCATCAGCTGTAAAGTAAGAATATCCTTTAGCTCATGAAGCCCATTAGACTACATTGTTCAGAAACGAAAAAATGTGAAAGATTAACCCCTACATAAGTTAACACAACAGCTCCAGAACCAAACATCTCTAAGTAAACCCACATTTTAAGCTTTAACTTTCACATCCCAAGTTCCCTATGTCAAATATGTGCTACAATATTCAGAGTACTATTGTTATGCTAATAAGCAAACTGCTACACAGCCTCAGACCCCTGGCAAATAATTAATCAGCATTGAGTCTGGCTTTTTGTTTGGTATCTGAAGGTAACACTGGGGGGTTGAGGAACCACAGTGATGATTTCTTACAATCTAACTTGAAGTGAGCACACAAAGCCACTCCTTTAAATTGCCACCCATTTTTTCACACAGAAACGAGCAGGAAAACAAAAAACAACACACAAACAACTTAAGAAAATGAGAAAGGCATGTGTACAAGACCACTATATTTCAAAAGCAAAGTTCAAGTTAAGTGAGTTAGTAACATTGTTATTTCACCAAGTAAAACTGAAGATATCTTAAATTTGAAGAATTCAATATAGCTACAGATAACAAAAACACAGGCCGGCTGTAAATTAGCACAATTCAGTTGGCAACAAACTTGGCACAGAAGTATACCAGATCTTGGACAAAAAATGATAAATAGCTCAGCATCTACAAGTAAGAACAGCCACCACTTCAGTCTTGCATCTAGAAACTATCTAAGATTATTTTATCTACAACTGTTTGGGCCTTCCCTTGATAAAGTGATTAATGTATCTGCAGCTGACCCAGGACTGCTTATCAGAAGCAGCTGAGAGTTTCAAGTATGTGATTGAGTAACAGCAGACTCCAAATTCCCACAAAATAGAATACAAATGCCTGTAAGATGATGCAGATCAAGTATGCTGAAATCCTGTAAAACCTTGTAAACATAAACAAGCTTTAGACAAAGCTCAAGTAAGAAAAAACAGTAGAAATTACAGAACCATATCCTTAATTCCTCACAGAAAGCTATTATGTATTTCTTAGAAGAAAAAATTCCCTTCCCTTGGTCACATGAAAGCACTTACCTTACTTTACAGAAAACAGTAGGACTTTTCTGCTGCAGTGCCATCTTATTTCCTGCATGGATCAACCACCACACAGAGGTTGGGAAGGAATCTTGCCAGAAGGTTGGCAGACTTGCGTTGTCAGTCAGTCAGACCCCAGACAACCACTTTTGTCTCATGCTTCCAAGTTTTAGCATCTGACTTCTGAGATACAGCAAATACACCCAGTGAATAGCCCAAATAACCTCTACCTCTAATAATATTAGGAAAGCCAAGTGGTGAAACTTGATGAAACCCAAGCAAGAACAATTCTCTCACTCCCAAGATCAACTTCCACCTTCACTTGACTGAAAATACAGAACATGACAGAATTAACACATCATTAAATTTTATGCCACATGCCTAACTACATCTCATGAAGTAGATTTTGGCCAAATACTAAATACAAAGAAGAGAATGAGGTTATTCCCTTTTTCGCTGAAAAATCAATACCCCAAGCGTGCGGTTTCCCCCTGCCCTGCCCCTTATCCTCAAGCACAAAAAGAACTGCTTTATCCTGCTACTCCAAGTATCTTCACGAAAACAGAATCACAAAAGAGTTGGAAATGAACAGCTTCTGAAATTTTAAGGAAAAGATAAGGCAGCAAAGTAAAATGAAAGTCATAGCAAAACATCTAACAGAGAAGTAGACTAGAGCATTCAGATCAAATGTGGAAAATGACACCTGAGGCACACGTTCCAGTTACTGTTCTGTGGCAACTCTCTCCATTCCTCTTGACCAGGGATTTTTTTCCAGAGCTGGCAGGAGGACCACATGGAAACTGTCCTTATATAATGTTAATCCAGTCAGTACAAACCCCACAAGAAATTTGAAATGAAAACAACAGCTGGTAAGTAAACTTGATTAAATACTGTATTTGCATATATTTTGCAACAATCCTTAGATGCCATTACCACCTTCCTTTTCATTAGCAGTTTTGATGCCATTCATCACTGATACAGATGAGTCCAATTTACTTTTCAGTCAGCAACCTCATTCATTCTCTTTGAGCTCCACAACTGTATCCACTTACACTGACTCCACATGTTACGCCATGTTCAAGCACCTACAGAATTTAGATTTCACTGCAAAATTTAACAATGACTGGAAATGCTTACAACAAACAGGACAGAGCCATTACTCACAAGAATGCTCAAGGCTCACCAAGCATACAGGAATGCTTTATCACAGTGCACTGTCAGTAAGACTTTCAGTGTAACCTTAACTTCTCATTAACAGAGGTGATTATATCTGTTTCCCAACTCACATACCCCAACACCAGTAGAGAGCCGGTCACTGACGAGTTCAGCCACAAGATGCTGAAGGCTTTTCGGCACAGTAATTGGATCTACTTTCACTAAACTTTATCGCTACGTGCAGTGACTGAAAAAAAGAAACCAGCACATGCAATGGAGCATCTGATTCTCTTTTTAAAATGGCTACTAAGTGAGAAAACAGCCATTGTCAGCTAATAGGAAAAAAATGATAACATCAGAATTTGCTGGTATAATGATCACATAAGGTAACTGATTTGCCTTCCTACAGAACCTGCAACAGCCTTAGATGTATTATTAGAGGTATCTCTTACACTAACTCCAAAGTTAGGCTCCAAAACAAACAAACAAACAAAAAAAAACCACAAAAAATGTCTGAAAATTCATTAACAGAGCTTTAGCAAGATTACAACAGTATTAAACAGTTTCACCATTAAATTGTAGCCTGTATCTTTCCATATTAACTCACATTTATCTAAAACCATCACATAAAAAGCATGATTCATACTCATAGTTTTAAAACTAAATCTAGCTTTTGTCTTCCCAATTAAAAGAAACTCCTTCCCACAAAGCCTTCTCATCATGCACAAAATGTTTTGAGACTGAAATAACATTTTGCAGAATGTTAGTAGTCCACTACAACCTATTTCACGGAATCTGTGAGATTCAACTGGATTTAAGTCCATTCATCACCCCTCTGGGCCCAGCCATCCAGTCAGTTTTTTTACCTGGCTAAGAGCACGTCTGTCAAAGCAGGCATTGTTTAGACTGCTGTGAAAAAGGAAGAGCAAAGGTTTGTGTGGGGGGAAAAAAAGTAATACAATCTAACATTAGGGTCTGTAATGATAACTGCTCTATATTAGGCAAGAAGATTAGCACTTGGAAATCTAGAGAAATCTTCTGTATTAATGTTTCAGGAATGGTTATTTGCATAGCTCTCATTCACCTGCTGACTGATGGGAGATACTAACTTTACCTGAGAAATCCTCATAAAGACCACTCCATTGGCTTTAAAAATAGTAAAATTAAGAAATAATTTTTGCCTGAAATCCTCAACATAACTCAGAAATGCTTGAAAGAACACTCATGGCCTCTGCATTTTAAATACATGACTTAGAAGGATTTTTTTCCTTCTTAAGATTACTGTTGTACTCAATCCATTTATTTTTCAAAGCTGTCAAGAGAACAAAATTGCTCCAAACTATTATCTTTTTCACAGATTTCCCCTTGAAGTATGACGCATCAGATGGGATATGCCAGTGTCGACCCCTTAATCCTTGAGTCTGGAAAAACACCGGTTTAGGCCATCTTCCCTTTAAATTAGATTTTGTGTGTTGTGGGGGAGTAATTGCAGCAAGCATGAAACTGAAAGGAGTACACAGTTTGCTTTTGTATATGCAATATGCTTTTTTATTAAACTTTTCATGTAGTATTAAAAACGCAGTGCTAACATTGGACTGTCATCCTTCTCACTCTCCTCATCTCAGGTCTCTGTCAGCTGTAATTGCTATGGGGGGGTGTTGTTTGTTTTGCTGCAACAATGTTCGCTATCATTTAACTCTGAATAGAGGCTGAATACCTACTTTGGTTGTGGATTTTTATGTCATGAAATTTGCAGTTATGTATGCTGCCATCATATTGCTTCTTGTATGTGAGAATAAAATACATATTCATCGCTATCAGCATTTCATTAAATAAACCATATTTAAAGACACTGGGACAATGGTAAGTAGATCTTTTTTGGTAACTTCAGATGTTTCAAATGTAGCATACATCTGGCAGTATAAACACATTGTCTGTCTTGGTATGATACAACTGTCTTTTGTATTCAATGAAAGTGGAGGAGTCTGGCTTATTGTTCATACTGCAGTTCATTAATGGCTGCAGATATGAAATGAACATCTCACTAAATGGAAGTCTGGGTCAACCTCTGACTCTTGCCTTAAAGGTTTGAGAATAGACAATATGAAAAAAATACCAGCTTCTTTCCAGATGGCTGAACGCTTGATGTGTCTTTCTGTTTAGCTGTCATTCAAATGTGAATGCTGTGGTGATTGTAAGTGTCTTCCATTTTTCTGGTTTGAAATGATCTCTTTTATGCATTGTGTGTTTAGAGATTAACTGTTTGGCTTTTCAATAGGGATTTTGGAGCAAAAAAACAAAAAAACCCACCCACAAACTCAACTTGATGGTACAGCAAAATCCAGGACATTGGGGTTCATAAACAGACCTGACAGTGTAGGTCTTAGTTCCCTGTACCATGCTGCAGACAGCAGTTGTTTTGGGAGGCAGTCCTGAAGGGCAAAGCAGTCTAGGAAGGCTGGACATTCTTCAGGAAGGAAATCTTAAAGGTGCAAGAGTAGGCTGTCCCCATGTGCCAAAAGACAAGCCAGTGAGGAAGACCATCAGCTGGCTTGAACAGAGATTTGGCTGGAACTCAGTCAAAAAATGACCTCCAAAGGTCCTAAGGCACCCCAGCCTGTATCAGAAACAGTGTGGCCAGCAAGACTAGGGAAGTGATTGTCCCCCTGTATGCAGCACTGGTGAGGCCACACCTCAAATCCTGTGCTCAGTTTTGGGCCCCTTGCTACAAGAAAGACACTGAGGTGATGGAGAGTGTCCAAGGAAGCACAAAAAGCTGGTGAGGGGTCTAGAGAACAAGTCTTCTGAGGAGCAGCTGAAAGAACTGGGGTTGTTTAGCCTGGAGAAGAGGAGGCTCAGTGGAGACCTTATTGCTCTCTACAACTACCTGAGAGGAGGTTGTAGCAAGGGGTGGGTTGTCCTCTTCTCCCAAGTAACAAGTGATAGGACAAGAGAAAATGGCCTCAAGTTGTGCCAGGGAAGGCTTACACTGGATATGAGGAAAAATTTCATCTCCAAAAGGGTTGTTAGGCACTGAAACAGGCTGACCAGGGAAGTGGTGGAGTCAACAACCCTGATGGTATTTAAAAGACATGTAGATGTGGTGCTTCGGAACATGACCTAGCAGTGGACGTGGCATTGCCAGGTTAGCAGTTGGACTTCATGATCTTAAAGGTCTTTTCCAACCTAAAAGTTTCTATGATTCTATGGCTACTACTATGCAAACGTTGGTCTTCTCTATGCACAATGCCAAAACGTCAGTGAACCTACTCCATAATTTTTTCCCCAACAAAACTACTTCAGGTTTCCAGCTCTTCAGAGAGTTTTCTTTTTGTAGCTTATAACTCCAGGAAACCCTGAAACATTTGCTTAGAATACATTCATTACAGCCAACAGGGGAAAATTAGTTGTGAATTGGCAGCAGCTAGGTTTTTCAAGCGAGTCTAATTTCTGTGGGAGCTGAACTTGTTAACTCTCCTCAGTCCTTGAAAAATTTTAGCAAGTCTTTATACCTCACACAAGAGATGGGAAGAGTCAATTCAAGTGAGAAACCTCCTTTCCAATCTTCTGTTCTTTGGGTAGACAAAGAACAGGTTGAGATACCATAAGTAGAAGATGGCAGCCAAATTTCCAACATCAACTAAAAAAGCATATGCCATATTTCTTAAATAAAGCAACTGCTAGAAACATACTTCTGAAAAATATGCCAATAATACAAGCTTTATATTAGTACACTGTTGTAGCTTATCCTGCAGAATGGGAAGGGGGTGGGGAGACCAACCTAGAGGAAAAGACAAAGATAACCTCTGTAGGAAACCTCAGGAGAGTAACCTAGAGAAAATACAGTTGAAGTCAATGAGTGAAAGCAAAGTATCCCGCATTTTTGACACACTAGAGCAGATGTGATACTTCCTCAAATTTAAAAGTCCTTATGCACTATGAAATAAATCCACTTGCAAAAGTAATTCAGTGGATTGCTGATAACCCCTTACTGCAACCTATTGTTTCCTTTATTTAAAAAAAACACATTATATCTTAACAAAAATCTTTCTTATAGCAAACAACTTCTTGACTGAACGTGAGTGGAAGGAAAGTTGTTTAGATGTAAACTGCATTTGCATAGCATTCACAATATACAGACATTTGATTAATGCAGTAATGTATTTGCCTCATTTTTTCTGCAAGCTTAACAAATACTGGTTTTGTTGGTTTTTTTTCCTAAATGCAAGCCCTCTGGGATCTTTATGCAGCAGAAACTTCATGTATGACTTCTAGTTACACTATACACATTATACACACTTTCACATAGACTAACTCACAGTTCAATTAACAAGTAAGGTAATTAATAAAGAACTTCTTTAAAGAAATAACTGAAGCAGTGAATGGAAGACTTCAAGATTATTTATTTTAAAAGCAGAAACTTGTTTCAGTTTAAAAAATGTACTGGCAAGATGCAATACAATCTTTCAATTTACTGATGACAAAGTATGACACAGGCTAGACAATAAAGAGAGGAAGTTACTCACTTGGTTTTGTCCTGGATTAACTGAGAAACAGTTTTGATTACACAAAACTGCATAGGCCTTACTACACATGAAAGAGAAAAGGTATGATTAAGCCTTTCAGGCCTTAAACTGCTGCAAAACAGCAACCTCATTTTGTTCTGATTTGTAGAATCTCTGAATTACTTCTATTTTTAGATGAACTACAGACACACTGTCACAAGTAGCCATGTTTATTGCTTGCCCAACTTCTGCATTACTGTATTTCTGCCTCACCTTTGTGAGTTTTAGCATCTAGCACAAATCCAACAAAAATTCTGAGATGAGAATCCTCCATTAAAATCTTTACTGAACTAGTTAAGAAAGCCTTATAGAAAAGGTTACAGTTGGCAGAATGAGAATTTGAATAGATGCTCAACCAGGAATCCACAGGAAAGACATTCTGCAACTGACCTCAAGGCAGGAGCTGCAGGGTGAGATAGCACATGCAATTCTGACAAGCCATGGAGGAGCAAGTTAGTTGAGTTCCAGGTCACATACCATCTTCCTTATTCTTACAAAAAGTCTGTATCCAAATCTATCTACAGCCAACACTTCTGCTAACATCAGTCTTAAGCCTTAATATTACAGTCTGGTTTCACTTCTGGCTTGTGCCAAAAAAAAAGCTGACAAGCAGAGAATTAAGTGGAAAACTCTGTAACGCTCAAAATACTCTCCATCAAATTCATCACCAAATTGTGTTTATGAGAATGAGATAGTATCTTCTATAACAATCTGACGGCCTACTAAGGTTTTAGGGAGGAGAGACAAACAGAGGAAATCCTTAGTCAAAGGAAAAAATAAAGCCACACAACCTGGAGTCCTCGTGGACAGTAAGCTCTCCATGGGACAGCAGTGTGCCCTTGTGGCCAAGAGGGTCAAAGGGATTCTGGGGTGCATTAAGAAAAATGTGTCCAGCAGGTCTAGGGAGGTTCTGCTCCCCCTCTGCGCTAGTGAGACCACACCTGGAATACTGTGTCCAGTTTTGGGCTCCCCAATTCAAGAGACATAGGGACATACTGGAGAGAGTCCAGCAGAGAGTTACGAGGATGATTAAGGGACTTGAACATCTCTGCTATGAAGAGGGACTGAGAAAACTGGGGCTGTTTAGCCTTGAAAGGAGACGGCTGAGAGGGGACCTTATTAATGTATACAAATATCTGAGAGGTGGGTGTCAAGGGGAAGGGGACAATCTCTTCTCAGTGGTGCCCAGTAACAGAACAAGTAATAATGGGTTTAAGATAGAACATAGGAAGTTCCACCTCAACATGAGAAAAAATTTCTTTACAAGGGTGACAGAGCACTGGCACAGGCTGCCCAGCGAGGTTGTGGAGTCTCCTTCTCTAGAGGCATTCAAAACCCACTTGGACGCGTTTCTGTGTGGCTGCCCTAAGGGATCCTGCTATGGCAGAGGGGTTGGACTAGACGATCTTTCAAGGTCCCTTCTAACCCCAAACATTCTATGATTCCAGGAATGCAGGTCTCTGTTTCTTTGGATTGTATCAAATTCTCCTTAAGTCTAATTACTCAACTTTCTTCTACTGATTGAGAAATCACCACATTTTTATAAAGGCAAATCATAGGGAGAGTACATTCACCAATAGCTAGTATTTTACTGGGTATGTGTATAAAACATTCCATCAGATAAGCAGTACTGCAAAACCATTTGGCTCAACAGAGCCTCCCTCGTCTTTGAAGTCAAATTCCTAGCCAGAAAAAAAAGAAAAAGGAACCCAAACAGAGCCAGCTGTTAGCCTCTACCCATCAGACTGAATTCTGCGATTCCAAATATCAGTCTTTGTTAGATTACAATCATTCATCTTCCTCCCTATCTGCCATTCATACAAATGGTATCCTTATCACCAGCTGTAAGAAGCGTGTTCATTCAAGCATTCTGTAGTTTTCTTTTTCATATATGTAATAACCAATAAAGAAAAGCATTGAAGTAAGAGGTCTCACTGTGGCAATAAATGCTGCCAGTGCATCCTCATTAAACCAATGAGCAACTTGTCTAAACCTCCCAATTCAGGAGCACTCCCAAGAGCATATCTAAGCACTGGAGTAGTGCTATGGCACCTGCCACAACAAAGCAAAGTCATCAGCTCTGAATGGATGTACTGGTGGCATAAAAATTACAGGTTTACACTGGAAAGACAGACAGATTTTGATGACATTAAAACATTACAACAGTTCACTTAATGGAGGTGTCTACAGCACAATCATTAGGCGTAAGAAAAAAAATTTACAGACTCCAGTTTTATAAATTTCTTCTTTAAAGTGAGGATAACAGTCCAAAAAAAGTCCTATCCAGCGCAATCAGTAATTTCTTATAACATAAAGTTTTCTTCACAAGTAAGTTACTGAAGTAATCCTACATAAGAAATAAAGTACTGCTAAGTCTTACAAAACTACCACAGCAACATATAACCTGAGGGGAACAAAAAATGCTATTATTAAGGAAGATAGTATGCAAGTACTGCACAGATGTTTTTAAAAAACCTTCTTGAAACATGCTGATTTTCTAAATTTTTCATATGAAGTAGCTTTCTCAGTTAATCAGTGGATCCAGGGCACTATCTGGTCAGTGGAATTTAGAAGTCCATTTCCATGAAGTCATTCACACAAACCCATCCATTTCTGTTTAGTCAGTTCCCTGACATGAAACAGGTGTATCTTTATGCATAAGCAAGACTCAAGAATGAAATATAAAACCACAAAGCAGAATCCGTTTTCAGTGATACTAACGGCTCAAAACCTTTAGCGTTATCATATTCGTTAAGGATGAAACACAGGCACCTTAACAGGGAGCTAGAGGGAGGTTTTCCATAACAAAGCAGTAGGTCTTCATGCCCAGGAAAGCTGCAGTTACGACATCAGTGTCATTAGGAAAGCTGAAAGAATGTTCTGCTCAATGGAGGAGGAAATCTACCGCTCCCATCGCAGGAGGCGAGACTCCGCACAGTATGGTGCCATTCAACTGACCTATCCTACTGAGCAAGTAAGAAAGTAAGTAGAGTCATAGAACATGAAAAATTACTCCCAAATAACTGCAAATGTTAAAGACAAAAAGATTAAGTTTTTTTTAAAACACCTACTGAGCACAAGCCTCCACTTCCAAATGCTTAGAAAACAAATACTAAAGCTGCACTTTATGCAGCAATCAAAACTACCTCCCAGTTCCATCCTGCACCAGAGGGATTATTTTGTCTTTTACCATTGAGTCTACTATACTACGTGGTGCCTCCCAAGCTGGAAATAAATACCAAAAAAATAACATTTGGCATTTAAATTTCTTCTTCATAATTTCATATCAGACTACTCAGAGTTCACCTTCAACTGGGCAAAGAGCAACAGGAAGTAGTCACTACTGAGAACTCTGCACTACTCTTCAATGGTTTCTTTTTATGACTGTTTTAACACTCAATTATTAAAAAATCTTTGCTGTCTCTCAAATGATAACAACTGAACAGTACTCAGAATTTAGGAAATATTACCTGGGAGACAAAAATGAAAACTCTGTATTATCAAACACAAGAAAGTCTGACCTACAGTATTTCCAGGATTAGTTATTCTCACTTTTAACTACTGAATTTCCACCAGATTTATCCAGCTTTACCCTTCAGCTGAGCTTTCCCTGAAACACATTAATATCAGGTAACATAATATTCAGCCAAAAGCCCAGGCTACTGGCAAAAAAGAACAAAAAGGATCCAAAATCTTCTTTTTCTGGTAAAGGAAGTACATAATGTCCTGTAAGACATTTTGTGTTTCAAGTCTAAGTCCATTAGTACTTTTTCTGTGCGGATTATAAACATCCACTAGAAAGGGAAAAGGTGACTGGAAATATACCAAAAGTCTCATGACAACATTAGTGGTTACAATGCAGCACAACAGCAGACTCCTTATATCAGAAGTGATACAAAGGCAGACACTGTAAAAGTGATCCTGAAAACTCTTTAAGAGTCCCAAAATTCTGTCACTTTAAAGCTATTTTCAGTCTCAATGAAGCATCACCACCGTGTTATTAAGTCAGTAACGGAGCTTGTTTTATATAGATTTTTTTAATCATTTGCCCCCATCCCCTTTCTTTACTTGCCCTACTTACACGGCCTCTCTTCCTATATACGCGTCAGGTACCATAAACTCGTAGAACAGTAACGGGAAAACTGTGTATCAAGTTATATTCTCCATTTTTTTAGTATGGTATCACAGTGGATAAATCTGAAGGCTGAATCCAAAAGTGGTAGTCATAAATCAGTTTTCAGGACTTAAAAGTTCACTAAGACACTGCAGCTGATTGAGCAATACTAAGACAAATATGTGAATGAACAGTTAAAACATTTCCAAGCAAAAAGTACGTATGCAGAGTTTAGAATTGTTTTGGTAAAACGAATATTATGGATTAACCTTAATGCTATTAGAGCATAGAATAAAATAAACTTTCTAAGACAAACTGGGATAGAAGGAAAACAAAAACTAAAGACTAGGTCCAAGACAGAAGTGCCACACAAAGTACAACTGTATTTGTCTGCCTTTATAAAGGACTAAATACTTCAGATTTGCCCAAAACAGAAAACTGTTCATAACAAAGGATTTACTTCAAAACTTTATACATATATTTTCTGAAGAAATCTGCCATGTTTTTGCAAACATTTTTGGTAAGCTTAGAGCAAAAATAAATTGTCATTTTTCCTACCCCAAGTGTTTTTACAGAAACTACAAGAACATTTAGTACTCCTCCTGCTTGCTGGCTGATTTACAAGAGCAACACAATTCCAGAAAACTAATCGTCATGTTGTCGGGCAAGCAAGAACAGAAAGAAAGGGGAAAAGTACTTTATTAGTAGAATCAGAAAATTATATAGGCAGTCAACCTGCAGCATTAGCTCTTTAAACACATCTAGTTTGTGAAATATCGCCAACGCAACCAAAACACCCCACAGTTCTCACTCAAAAACACACCATTCTTGAATTAACTTAAGTCACTATATTATTGCTTCCTATTCAGTCCGACTGCTGATCAACATTACCATTACCAATCTCACCACTGATGAGACCTCTCATCATCCGATGCCCATAACAACTGGAGATTCAGTCCCTGTTAGTTCAACTAACATACGACTGTGCCAGCATTTCCAAAGGGAAGCCTACAAAGGCTGTCAAACTGAGCCACTCAAGAATTTAGCTTTGCTTACAATGGCAATTTTTAAACCAATATTTAAATAACAAATGGCAGTGCTTCTGCTACATGGCTTCCATCTCCAATGCATTCAACCTGCTTCTATAAACAATACTTCAGACAGCTGAAGCAGTTGCTTCAATCAAGTCATCTAGGCAAGTGCCATGCACGCAAACATGAGTAAATCAATAGATGATAAACATCACTTCCCCACCTCTGGCTCCTCCAGAGAGATAAAGAACATCTGGAACAGAAAGATGTTTTTACGCATTTTCCAGGGAAAAGTTTCACTGCAGCTGAAAGAAAAGTCATTGTGGATTCCACTTGGTAGTCTCATAGCCATTCTTCTCCCTGGGCATACACTACTTCCTGCACCAACAGCATTAAAGGCCTTTGAGTTGGCAAACTAGCATCTCCAGCTGAACCAAGGGGAATTCAAGTGCTGCCCCCTACTTGGGGGGAGCGGCATTTCAAAGGGGAGAAGCATGAGCACAATGGTGCCTTTAGCTTGAATGCATTTAGTCCCACATGCACGAAGGAATTGTTTTTGACAGGCCCATGCAGACCCGAACACCACCACAAGAGCTCATGGAACCCTTCAGTGCTGACCCAGAACCCCTCTATCTCTCAGTGACGTACCTTGTCCTTCATCCAAGCACTGTGCCTTGCAATCAGGGAAGCAAACACCGTAACAACGGGCACAGCAACTCAAGTATTTTGCAGTACGTCTGCTCTCACTCAAGCAAAGAATCCCAAATACAACAGATGACATGTAAGTGCTCCCAAAGGCACCAAAAATACCGAGTCACAAGAAATACTAAGGGACTGGGCTGGCAATAAGGAATCATTAATTCCACTCTACCTACCTGTCAGCAGAAAGCCCTCACACATACATTACTAAACAGAAACAAAAGCAGATCCTGATTCACAAAGAAGTTCCACCAAGCTTCACTTCACTGAAACACAAGTTGCTTTGAGATGACGGTCGCTCCCCTGAAATTTCTGTTACAATTCTCACAAAGCGGCTGACCAACAAAATATTTTTTTTAGTATCTAAGACTGTTCACACCATGAAATCCCAGAACACGGAAATCTTAGTTGATACTGTAATACAGACAACAGCTCCTAAGCCCAGACAGTCATCTGTATCCTCCAGTGAATCAGGCAAGATCTGCCTATTCAGAACTGCACGAGTACCTCTGAAATGCACTGCTAAAGCCAGTAGCATCAAAAAAATAATCACTGGCTGATTTTTCAGCTGAAACTGGCCCAGTATTTCGTTTCAGTTAATGGAGCAATTGAGCCTTCATGACCAAGCCTTGCCAATGCAGCCCAGCTGAGAAGCCAAATCAAACTTGCTAAGAAAACGCAACAGGCAACAATAAGCAACTGCCTGCAGAGTTCTCAGCTATTTACCAAAAATCTCACAGAAATGAGAGATTTCATCATTTACTGCATCAGCTTTCCTCTCATTACAAGCATAAAGAAGTGCTGAGTATTTTAAACCAATTAAAAATTTTACTGATTTTATACACAGAAATTCAGATATTTTACAATACACATAAATTAATATTTTAATCTCACATCTTCCCCTTTGCCACACAAGTGACAGCAGTGCATCATCAAAACAACCCCCAAAATACAGAGCATCTCACATACATTTTTATCATATTTGACAGTACCCTAACTTCCTCAAGCTTGTATCCTAGCAACCTTCTTTGTTTTCCCTTTTGCGAGTACAAAAGATGCTCCTTGTATCAATTTTCCTCCCTCCTCCCAATACTTTAGGCACTTCAACAATAACATTTTCCACTTGGTTCTTTTAAAAGATTTTAACACTTGAAAAAAATTACATAAAGAACACTTAACATGCCAACAAAAACAGCAGCATTCAGCCACAGGAAGTATTCCAAACATTCAAAATATTTTGAAAAAGAAAACAGATCTTCGGCTATCTTTAACAACAACCTGTTTATATGCCCACACCTCACAGCAGATTTTAGCTACTTATTATCTTGAGATAATTCCACTCCCTATAAGAGTCTACATTTTTGTAAAGAAAGTTAATTTTAGAAAGAGCCAATAGAAGGAAAATAGCAAAATATCCAATCCATCCCTGTTAGGTTGAACAAAAACTCTCCACAAGGTAATAAAATTAATTGTGACTTCTGTATGACCTATTTCACCAACCTCAAATTTTCCCTCAGGAAAGAGCAGTAACACCAATGTTGCTTGTCAAGGTAAGAGGAAATTTATCTTTCTTTTTTTTTTTTTACTAGTTCCGCTGCAAATCAGGCAAAGTGAAAACTGAACAATCAAAGCGCTATAGGAGCGCTGTCTAAATTTCCAGTGAAGAGGGCAGAAGAAGGGTGCAGAAGACTTAAAACTTACTTTAGTCACTTATATGAAAACCTGTTCTGTATTTTTCAGGTCATTAAGTTGCTTCCCTCACCCTTGTATAAGCTCTGAATCAGCATTACCTGAGGTGATCAGCAATTTTTGAATAAACTAGTCTGTATCCACCTGTACCTGCAATGCAGAATAGGGAACTCAGAATAGGGACTTCTATAAGGAAATAGCCAGGGAAAAACAAACAAACACAAAAAAAAACCACAAACAAGCAACTCTATTCGCAAAGGCAAGAAATACAACAAGGTCAGAAATGTGAACTCTGGCCTCAGGCTGTATTATAAAGAAGGCTGGATGATTTTGAACTCACTGAAGAGGGTCATAGGAGATGAATGCTTAGCATAAAAATAATTGTCTTTAAATATTACCTAAACATCAAATTGGGTACAAATTCATGAGAAACTAATTGGACTGCAGCACTTTTCACATTAGGGCACTCAGCTGAACGTTTCCCCCATCGTTGAAATTTCTCTCCTATATAACATTTACTGAGCCTTCTAGGACAGCCAGGGCTTTATCTAGAAATTCCTTTCTAAAGGAATAAAAATAAAAAAAGAGAGAGGAGTAGGAGGAGAGAAAGAAAGGCATTTGAAGTATTTACACAAAAGCTTTGCAGGCCACCTTTCAGCCATCATGATACTAATTCCAATGTCATCACAAGCACAAGTCAAAGCTGAAATCAAATTTTAAATTTTCAAGTTAACTCAGCTGAAAATAATTCTGCCTTTGATTAAGTCCCACTCCTGAAGAGAGACCATATCCCTGTTGTAGTACTCTGAACCATAGTTGAGCGCAAAAGATCTCACTGACTGGTGGCTGTAACAGCAATAAGAATTCTACAAATATTTTGCGATTATTACACACGTGCAATATTCATTAGGAAAAAGATTTTTCCTACAAAATATTTGTCAAGCTCTACGTACCTTAAGGCAGATTAAAGCACAACACTCACTCAGAAAGACTAACATGGTGACCACTATAATCTCAACCAGAGAAGATTCAGCTGTTCATGACAGCTTTAATGCATCAGTAGCAAGTTTGTCTTGAAATAAACCCACAAGAACATGAAATTTAGTTCCAGTTTTGTGACCAGACTACCAAGCAACTGATGGGGCACATAAAAAAACCAGCAAAGGGCACAAGACAGATCCCATAAGCCATTGGCTGTACTTTTTATTCAGATGTCTTACAAGGATGGACAATCCTGCAAGCCCTTAATTCAGGGCTTGTAACTGGAATCTCTCTCACAAAGCAGTATTTGCAACACTAGGCCTTTCATCAATATTAAACAGTACCCCATTAGGCTTCAGCACCTGCCTCTTGGAGGAAAACGAAAGAAGTATTTTTATGCTCAATTAGGTACAACCTAAGAAAAAACAGAGCTCCTTTCATGTAAAGGAAGTCATCTACCCATGCAGACAGCACCACACCGAGCAGCTGATGCCAGAAAACGCAAGTTTTAATGGAAACAACACAAGTTACGTTTGTGGCTGTATCAAGTTTGTCAGTCAATATGCACAGCAATAGCATCGGAAGCTTTAAACCGTGTAAAATAAGCCATGCGAGCTCGTTCACGGGGCGGAGCGGGCTCTGAGCCCGCC